>NW_027186325.1:203858-267360 GCF_028583685.1 Petaurus breviceps papuanus
TCCTTCCTTCCTTCCTTCCTTCCTTCCTTCCTTCCTTCCTTCCTTCCCCCTCCATGGAATTGATTATGATGAAGTTCAGGGATTCTTTTTTTTTTTTGGAGGGCAATTGGGGTTAAGTGACTTGCCCAAGGTCATATAGCTAGTAAGTTTTAAGTGTCTGAGGCTGGATTTGGACTCAGGTCCCCCTGACTCCAGGGCTGGTGCTCTATTCACTGAGCCACCTAGCCACCCCCAAGTTCAGGGATTCTTAACCTTTTTATGTCATGGACCCCTCTGGCAGTTTGATGATGTCTATGGACCCTTTCTCAAAATAATACTTTTAAATACATAATATAAAGTATATAGAATTATAAAGGAAATCAATTTTCTTGAAATATAATTATGACAATATATTAAAAACCTCAAGTTTATGGAGCCCAGATTAAGAATTCTTGGTGCAGCAAAAAGAGGTGATTCTGAAGTCAGGAGGGACCTGAGTTGTCAAATCTCACCTTGGACTTTACTAGCTATGTGTTTTCTGTTTCTTTATCTGTAAAATGTGGATAATAATAGTAGTATAGTATATGTGATGTCAGACTTTTTCTATGTGTTGCATAGTTTTGATAAAACTTTATTTTTCTTTCTCCTTTTTATCATTTGATTATAAAGGATGATATTCCTAAAGGGGTTGGGGAAGAAATATAGTGAGACATATAAATGATATAAAAACAAAATATATATCTCCCTCCTAGGGTAGTTGTGGGACTCAAATGAAAAAACAGTGTAGAAAGATAAGAAGATGTTAAATCACAAATGTTAAAATGCTAGATAAAAAGTTAGCTATTGTTAGCTTATAATTTGCCCAAAACTATATATTAGCTGTGTAAACTGTATAGCATAAGTTCCTCAAATTTCCTCCAGTATAGGTTTGAATGATATACATTATGATCTATAATATTTTTTCCATATTCTCAACATTCTTCAAGTGTGTCTAAACTATAGGATGGGTTCTCTTTTGTAAAAATAAATTTGAGGAGAGAATAGATTGGAGGAGACAAAGTGTTTGTGACACTGAAAGGTAGCTAATCAGTATAACAAAATCCTCTGTCTAGTCATTTATTTGACTATTTATTTATCCTTAGTATAGACTGAGGGATATAGTTGGATGGACAGTCTTTAGGACCCATCTGTAAAAATACCTACATATCTATCACTATGTGTGTGTATATGTATATATATATATTTAAAACCATGTTCGCACATGCATGTATGTATACACATATATACACATACAGATGTATACATATACATATATGTATATCATGAACACCACAAAAAGTCAATAAGTTGGTCCCAGAATTGACCAGGAAGAGAAAAGCAGGCTGGGCTGCCTTTGGGAAATTTGATGTTTCTCTTAATGATTCCAATCACCTTTCTGAGATAAAGAGCCATCTCTTGAATACTGTATTCATTTCCATCCAATATCATGACATCGTAAAGCTGTAAGTTATGGAATCTGAGTCTGAAACCTGAAGTTGAGGATCACCCAAAAGGCAGTAGTGGTTATGGAAAGAATGCAACACGTATAAATGAAGAATTTGTGTCAGGAGATACATGAAGGATGGCATCCAAAAATGAATGACCAGAATGGGCAGGTCAGTGAGTCAAAGCAAGAGACACCTGATGGGCAGGCAATTACTTTATTGGTAGCCTTGAAATATCAGAATGCTTGAAACATGTGGGATGGACTTTGATGGTAACTGTATGTGAAGAGTTTTATGACTATTCCACAAACTGGACCATAATTGATAGGTTGTTATCTGCATGAGTGGAGGGAATATCCACCTTGATGAGATCACAGATTTGATAGAGCATTGGTATATTTTCATTTAAAACTACTCAAGCACTCCCTCCTGTATAAAAGCTTTCATGGTGTCCTCAGCTGTTAGTCAGAGATAATAACAGCACCTACCTTGAAGGTGTGTTGTGAGAATCAAGTGAGACAATATTTGTAAAAGTGTTCAGCACAGTGGGAAAAGGCCACAATTTTAAGCATTTCCTGACAAATTGATGCGGTCAAATGTGGCATTTATCATGAAATGTTATATAGATTATAGTTACTGATATTTGTGTCTCTGTCCCCTACGAGGCCATAATTTCCATGAGAGCAGGGAATGCATCTTTTCTCCATTTTTATGCATCATGCAGTGCTACTGTACTAAAGGACAGATGTGATATAAGTACACGTATGTTCTAGATCAGGAAGACAACCAGCACAATGGTGTGGAGATTGGAGCTAGATTGTTGTGTGTGAGGAGAAAAGGAAGAGCAGTTTGGTCAGAGAGTAGAATTCACTGAAGGGGAACAATATATAATAAAATTGGAAAGTTAGATTAGGGTCTGATTGTACAGGGCTTTAAAGTAAAATAGAGAAGCTTGTATTGATCCTAGAGATAATAATAGAGAATCCCTGGAATTTGTTGAGTAGGGTAGCAACATGATCAGAGATCTGCATTTTCTTTTAGTGTGATGTCCTTTCCCAAACACAGTGTGAATTTGGGAGTCTCGAATCTTTTCCTAAGGGTTCTACAGTAGAGTGTACTTGTATAGAAAACTGTCATGGGAAGACATTAAAAGTTTATGCTTTCTGTTGAAAATGTGCTAACCAGTGTTTTTGAGACCATTTCAAGGGATGAATCACTTCCTTTTCCTAGCTGTCCTGTTCTAGTAGATTTTCATGTATGGGTGTTGGCTCCAAAAATTGGTACTGGAAAGCGACCCAAAGTAATTCATAAGAAATCTTGGGCCCAATATTTTGCAACATATTTTTCTCTATGTAGGTATAGTTCCAAATGCCAGTGTGGAAAAAAATGCATCATCACTCTACAGGCTGTCTGATAGGATGTGATATGAAATGCTGGAAATCAATAGTTCTTTCATTCTTTTTCTATGATTTTCTTTCCAAAACCTACACATGAGGGGTCAAGGACTATTTTTGTAAGTAGGGTTCCCTGTAAAGCAGATAAATGGAAAAACAGAGAGAACTTCTTTTTTAAGACATACTTCCACATTACATAGATAATTTCTCACCACCAAATGTCAAAGGTCACAGAATATGGCTATTTCAGACTGGAGTTTTTGTTTACTTTCCTATAGAATTTTCACAGTGATTCTGTGATACAAAATGGGGAAATCTGGGGGAAAAAGTAATTTTGATGTTTTTAGAGATCTATGAGATCAACCTTTGTCACAGGGAAGATTAAAGTGAGCTTGAACTAAGCAAAGGAATGTTGAATGGGAATTTACCTGTTAGCTGGACAATATAAACTCCCTGAGGGCATAGACTTTATTTTATCTAATTTGTGTATTCCCCATCCCCCTTCAATTCTAATACCTAGAACTATGATTTTCACAACTGGCACTTGATAAATATTTTAGTTGAATTAGCTCTAGAAATATTGGAGGTTGGGGAAAGGTGTGTATCTGAGACTCAGATATAGGTCTCTCCAACTATGAGTATTCATTACTATCCACTTTTTCCTAAGAATTTTACAAAATTAATTCTGGAGAAGTTGCAAGGCTTTCTGGATACAAAGTTGATCTCAAAGGCAGGAAGGCCTGGGATTGAGTCCTACTTGTGATACATACTGGTTATGAGATCCTGGGCAAGTCACTTAACCTCTTAGTGCTCTAGACAACTCTCTAAGACTATGCCTTGAGAATGTGCTGATCTGAATTGGTAAAGGGGATTTTTTTCACCTTGGAATTCCCTATATCAATGATATTACAAGTCTACTCCCTACAGCATTAATAATGTGAAGAAAACAAGATTGCTTTAAAGAGGTTAGCATAAATCACTAGAAGGTGATAGTACTTACAGATTCATAGACTTTGGAAATAGAAGGGACCTTAGAGATCACTTTGTCCAATCACCTCATTTGTAGATTAGGAACTGAGGCCCAGAGAAATTAAATAATTTACTCAAGGTTATACAGATAGTAGTATCAGAAGTGAGATTTGAACCAGGGTTCTCTGACTCCAAAGCCAGTTATCTTTCCATGGTATCATACTGAATAGTATTTTGTGCCCTCATATTAAATATTGGATTTCATATTGAAACAGACTCTATTTAATGGAACAAGGATATAAATACCCATTAATTTTAGACAAAAACTAGTTTAATAGTTGCCCTTTTTAGATTGAGCCATAATTAGGTAAGGAAACAGCAGGTATGTCTGAGAAGGTCCTGAAATTTAGAGATGTGTGCTTTCCCAAGTGATGTTATAGCTTACTGACCTTGTGCCTCCTTGTCCTTAGGTGATCCCAAGTGATGGCCCCTTTACACCCACAGTGTAGTCTCCCCTATTTCATTGCCTAGTTCCAGGTTACCCCTGCCCCCATGGTGATTGGGCTGTAGTGACCAGATATAGAGAAAGTAAAACCCCTCTGCTATCATTGAAATAAGATTATATAATTTCACCTATTTTTTTACATATATATATCCTATTTGTAAATATCATAATTATCAACAGTAGCAGAATATTTGTCTGGTTGGAAGAATAATAGATGCATAGAATTTTAGAGCAGGAAAAGACCTTAGAGATCATCATATCCAACTTCTTCCTTTTACAGATGAGGAAACTGAGGCAGATGAGAGTTAAGTGACTTACCCAGAGTCACATAGCTGGTAAATATCTGAGTTCAGATTTGAACTCAGGCCTTCCTGACTCTAGGTCCAATGCTCTATTCATGGGTCAGCTGCCTCAGTCAGATGAGTGAGTTAAGCATTCACCTACAACCTTTACTACCTGTGTAACTGTAGCTAAGTCACAGCTTCTCTTATGTGAAAAACCAGTGGTAATAATAGTTGTAAAGCCATTTGATAGAGTGGGGAAGATCCAATAAGACAATGTATAACACTATGGCAGTCTTTCAGTGTTATATAAATATCAGCTCTGATGAGGCTGAAGGAGAACTGGAAGGAACCTTAGAGATTATCTAATCCAAATGTTTCATTGTGTAGATGAAGAAAGTAGGGCACAAAGAAGTTAAATCACTTAGAATCATATTGTGAGCAAGTGCCTGGGGCAGGATTTGAACCTAGGTCTTCCTGAATCCCACACTACTGCCCCTCTTTACTACACATAATACTGCCTGCACTGTCTGACTCCTATCACTCTGTTAAGAAGAATAAGAAAACCAGGAATTATGGATTTCCATTTTATATTAAATTTTAATGGCTACATAGTTCTTAGTATTTTAGACAATCAAAATTATTAATTAACTTAATTAAGTTCACTCAGTTCAGGAGTAAGAAATGAATGGATCAAAAGTTGATAGATTCCATAAGATGTTCACGTAACTGAAGTACCCTAATGATAATTTTTTAAAAAGTGATGAAGTATTTTTTAAAATAATAATAGCTAGCATTTATAAAGTATTGTAAAGTTTGCAAAACCCTTTGAATATATTATCTCATTTGGTCATTACAACAACCCTGTCAGGTAGGTCCTATAAATATCCCCATTTTTCAGATAAGGCAACCAGGTTTGAGAATGGCTAAGCGACTTGCCCAGGTTCACTTCAGAACTTATTTAACTGTGAGAATCTGGACAAATCATGTATCTGTTCTTAGTATCACTTTCCTCATCTGTAAAATGAGGATTTTCGTTTAGTCATTTTTCAGTTGTGTCTGACTCTTTGTGACGCTATTTGGAATTTTCTTGGCAAAGATACTGGAATGGTTTGCCATTTCCTTTTCTAATTCATTTTACAGATGAGAAAACTGAGGCAACCAGGGTTAAGTGACTTGTCCAGAGTCACACAGCTAGTAAGTGCCTGAGGCTAGTTCTGAACTCAAGGACATGAGTATTCCTGACTCCAGGCCCTACATTCTATCCACTGTGCCACCTCACTGCCTTTTAATGGGGAAATTAATAATAATAACAATAATAACAATAATAACAGCAACAATAATGATGATAATAGTTTGAGTCTGAATTTGAGCTCAAGTCTCCCTGACTCAGCTCCTGGTGCTCTGTCCATTGCACTGACTAGGCACACTGAAAGAGCCTTGTGATGGTTGTATCTTAATCCTTAACAATCTCTCTGCTCTTCTTCAATATTTTGCCAAGGTTTGCTTACTGCTTCCCATCCTCCTCTGGTTCCTGCCTTCCAAAGGCTCCTCTCTGGCTTTGCTGATTCTCCTTTCCAGCTCATTTTCTCCCACCTTCTCTAAACTCGTTCACCACATCGACAGAGCAATAAAGAAGAATCACAACCAGTCAGGGAAATGAAAGGAATGTTTGGAGCCAGAGGGGAAGGTGCTTCATCCCTGACACCCTGTGGAGACACTTAAAAAGGCACTAGTTGTCAAAAGAACAGCCAGATTCTCTTCCCTATACCAGCTCAAGGCTGTGTTTCTCCTACCTTTGAGCAAACCTTTATGAATTAATAGTAAGTCTCCCTTGGATCCAGATGTACAAACCTGCAGCAGCCCCATCAAGGGGAAGCTGGAGCTGCTGGGATATGTTCATTCCCTGGGAGCTGGGGAACATGCTTTAGAGAAAAATGGGCACAACCATATGACCTTGAAGACCTCTCTAATCAGCAGCTATCATTCGGTGTTACTGGAAATAACATTGTAATGGAAAGCATCACCAGTCCAACTCTCAAAAAGAGCATCTCCATAGCTAAGAGTCTGTGGCCGCTCTCATTACCTTGATTGTCCCTTAGAGTGAAGTTGGGATTGTTAGCTGCCTCGGGAGCCAAGCTGTAGTAGAAGTGCTGACCATCTTGTGGGTCATCCTGGTCTATTGCGCTCACTGTCTGAATCAGCTATGAAAGGAAAAAAGGAAACCAGGTGAAGCAGCTAGAGCCCATTGAAAAGCCCCCACAGTCCATGAAAACTGAGTTCTCGATCTCCAATAGTGCCTTGAGAAGGCAAAAATGAACAACTAACCCAACCCTTCCTTCTCTTCTTCCCCCAGCCAACACAAGGTTCACCAAGAACATGATGGAGCTGTGGTGGTCAGGTGTTCTGTTTATTGTTGTCACTCAGCAAATTAGAAGGCCTGGTGGCAAATTTACTGGAAAGAGTCGCAGCCGTGGATGCCGTGTCCTTATACAAAAAAACAAGCCTCTCTTGAGGCAGAGTAAAGGGAATAGATTAAAAAAAACCTTTTATTGATATTATTTGTTTCTACAGAATCTAAATTTTCCCTTGTGTCCCTTTCCCTTCCATTCTCACAGAGCCATCCTTTATAGCAAAGTTGTTTGTTGTTGTTTTAGGAAAGAGGAACTAATAGCTAAAATTTATCTAGCCCTTTAAGGTTTGCAAAATGTTTTATATGTTAACTTACTTAATCCTCACAACAACCCTGTGAGGCAGGGGGAAAGAAGAGGAAGGGAAGAACCAGTTATCAATTGCCAACTTATGTGCCAGACACTGTGCTAAGCACTTTTCAAATATTATCTCAATTGATCCTCACAACAACCCTGAGAAATGGGTACTATTAATTATCCTCATTTTAGAGATGAAGAAACTGAAGCAGACAGAGATTAAGTGACTTGTCCCAGGCCACACAGCTAATGTCTGAGGTTGGATTCGAACTTGAGTCTTTCTGACTCCAGGACCAGTGCTTTATCCACTGTACCACCCACGTGGTAAGTGCTATTATTATCCCTATTTTACAGATAAAGAAATTGATACCACAGGATCTGAAATTTCGATCTGGAAGCAACTTTAGAGAATTACCTAGTTCAATTGCCTCATTTAATAGATGAGGAAACTGAGTCAAAATATACACAATGTTCTACACCCATAGACAAAACTGTCCACCGCAATTTCTGTAAAGTAGGAGTGGGAGGTATTTTCTCATATTCCTTCTTTGAGGCCATGCTTGTTCTTTGTAATATTATAGTGTTTATTTTTTTATTGTTTTGTATTTGTTATAATTTCCATTTCCATTGTGTAGTCATTGGGAATATTGTTGTTTTGTTTTTTGTTCTGATTACTTCTCTTTACATCAACTCACATAAGACTTTCCATGTTTCTCTGCATTCATCATATCCCCTTACTGCACAGTTCACTACTCCAGCTGGTTTAGCCAATCCCCAACTGATTTATTGCTATTCTTTGCTACCACAAAAAGTGCTGCTATAAATATTTTAGCGTCTACAAAAGTGTATGTGTGTGTGTGTGTGAGTGTATGTATGTATGTATGACCTCCTTGGGGTCTATGTTTAGTAGTGGAATCTTTCAGTCAAAGAATGAGGATATCGTAACCACTTCTTTTGCATCATTCCAAATTGGTCTCTAGAATGGTTGCACTAATTCACAGATAACTGGAGCTGTTTTATTGAAAACATCGTGAGGCAGGGCTACAAGGCCACAGCTGCCCTTCAGTGTCTACTGTCTACTCTCTATGGTCATGCCAAACTCCAGAGTTAGTCCTTTCTTTGGCTTCAGTGCTTCCCCCTGAGAACCTTCTCTGATCAAACATATGTAAGGGTTATGGGATTTAAAGATCTTCCATGCCCCGTTGGACTTGCTGATGTAGCAGGAAGGGGCGGAGCAAGAGGAAGCGGAAGCCAAGCTAGCGTTCCTGCGTTGGCTGGCGGTGGTGGTGACGGCGGCAGCAGCAGAGGCAGTGGCAGCGCGAAGCCCTTTTTGAGTTAGGACTGCTAAGGACTTTCTGCTAAGGACTGCTGCTGAGGACTGCCAGGGGCCGGAGCTGCTGGGAGCGTGCTTCCAGGACGCTGGGTGGTTGCTGTGAGTGGGGAGAGGAGGACCTTTGCCTGAGGTAGCCTGTTCTGTTTTAAAGGCTTGAAAATGTGGGTGCTTTCTACTTTATCTACCTGTGCCAATATCATAACTACTCTGATGGCTTTCACTTTCTGGTTTTGGGACTCAGTCTTTTGGTATCTTAATAAATTTTCTAGTTTATTTCCTCATATGGCAAACATGACGTATTTTGTAATGGATAATTATATCAGCATATTTGTAATCTCTATAGGCATTGTGAATATGGCATTGCTGATACAACATAGAAGCTATATGTTAGCATTTTAGTGTTCACTAACACATCAGTGAGCCTCAGGTTTAAAGGCTAGGGATTTCTCACGTAGGAGAAAAATAGAATACTGAGTGAAAGGGATAACAGTATTATGGGAGAGAGGGGGTTAGAAGAGGCTTACTAAGGATGGGGATTGGTAGAGCAGGGGGGAGAGAAGAGGGAAAGAAGAGGGAAAGAGAGGGAGGGAGAGAGGAAGGGGGGGAGAGGGAGAGAAAGAGAAAGGGAGAGAGAGAGATAGAGAGAGAGCGAGAGAGGGAGAGAGAGAGAGAGAGAGAGAGAGAGAGAGAGAGAGAGAGATACAAAGGGAACCAAGAGAGAGAGAGATACAAAGGGAACCAAGAACTTGCTGAAGGCATCTTTTGCTTAGTTTACAATTTAGCTTCAGATCTGTTCTGACCGCTTATTCTGTGTTAGGTTCTTAGAACCTTCAGTATCTTCTACCCTACTGTAGCCTCTTCTATGTATTTTCTCTATTACATGATAGCAGGAGGTCTTTTTTTCCCTTCCCAAGTACATGGCTAGATATTTTTATAGTGTTTGTTAAGATGAGAAGCAGCTTGGTATAGTGGGTAGAGAGTTAACCTTAGGGATCAGGAAGACCTGGAATTAGGCTCCTCTGACCTGTTGGCTGTGTGACCCTGGGCAAATTCCTCCACTTTTCAGTGTATTAGACTATAAATTGCAAAGAAGTTGCTCATTTGTTTTCCTTATCTGAAAGTTCCAAATAGCAGTGAAATCATCTACCTAGTCCTCTGTTAAGTCGACTACAAGCAGTTAAATAAGGGGGAGATAAATCAATCAATCAACAAACAAGCACATTTGTTAAGCACCTACCCTGTGCCAAGCACTGTGAGACATGGCTTTATTTGATGTGTGACTACAGAGAAATGGGTCTGAAATTCTGCACATTTATCAGAAAAGGCTATTTCAGAATGCCCAACATGACACACATTCTTTTTAGGGCAGAAATCTGAGGTTGCTGTGTTTTTAAAACGAAAGGGCAAATCTGTATGCCTGGATCTAGGTTAGGAATACCCCCTAGTCATTGTCCTAGGCAATGACAGATCCTTTCATCATATCTTACTTGGGGTATGATATACAAGTTTCATTCTTGCCCTCAGTCATTCAAAAGTATCCTGTATGATTCATCTCTCTGCCCTCTTCAAGGTTACTTTCTGGGAAAAAAGCACATCTGCACTTTCTTTGAGGCAAAGCAGATGGCCTGCTATGGCCACTAACACAAGGAAATTCAACTTTTGATAAATTTAGCTGCATCTACAGAGGGTGATTTGAAAAATGAACAAAAAAACTAAACAAACCATAAATAAGTCCTGGAGTCTAATTCAAAGCATCCAATTTTCAATAGCCAGGTGGGAGAGAAAAGAATGCATGTGGGGTAAGAGAGGGGGTTCCCAGATGGAACTAATGACCTTATGTGATACTCTGGATGCTCACACTCTCAATTCTGTGACTTTGTGTCACCTGGTAAGTGGTATTTAAAGGTGAGTTCATTGTAGAACATTTCAAATCAGACTGCAGAAAGGTGGATTTGCTTGGGTGATTCCATTTAACAAGAACAATGACTAAAGTCTGTTAACTTGTCAGAAAACATCTTTTTCCCCCCTAAAGCTCTCTAAGAAATATAGAAGTTGCAAAGAGTCACATTTAGGCTCAACGTCGGAAAAAACTGTCTAGCAATTACAGAAGTCTGAGAGTGGAATGGGCTGCCCTGGGAAGATGCTCAGTGGAAGTCCTTAAGCAAAGGGTGGATGAGCACTTGTCAAGTGTATAGTACTAGGAATTCTTTGTGGGTATGGGTTTGACCAGAGAACTGCTTAGATTCCCTCTGACTCTGAAAATTAATGATTTTGTGAAAAGCAGAGAATATTTTCTTTTTCTTCAAAAAAATGAGAAGACTTCTTAATATTCTCTTAAAAGAGTCAACACTTGTATAGAGTTTTAAGGTTTTCCAAGTGCTCTACATGAATTATCACAGTTGATCCTCACAACAACCCTGAGATGAAAGGCTGTTTTTTTAGCACCATTTCAAAGACATGGAAACTGCCTGGCCTAAGGTCACATGGTATTAAGTGCCCAGCAAAATTCAGACTCAAGTCTTGCTGCTTCCAAATCCAGCTGTCACCCAGCCCCCTTTCCTTCTCAGTCCCTTTTATGTTTCTAGGAGAATTATTATTATTTTTTGAACATTGGTTGGGTTATATGTGGCAGCTAGGTGGTAGAGTGGACAGAGTGCCAGGCCTGGAGTCAGGAACATTCATCTTTCTGAGGTCAAATCTGGCCTCAGACACTTGCTAGCTTGTGATTTCGGGCAAGGCACTTCACCCTATTTGCCTTAGTTCCATCATCTGTAAAATATGCTGGAGAAGAAGATGGTAAACGACTCCAGTATCTCTACCAAGAAAACCCCAAATAGGGTCATGAAAAGTTGGACATAACTGAAACAAATAACTAACAAATGGATAATATGACCACTGAAGCTCATTCCAACTCTAAAATTCTAGGTTTTTGTGAATGGAACTTGAACAGTTCAAGAGAATGTTAAGGTTAAAAATTCACAGGCAAAGCATTAGAATTGTGCCTAGACTTTTCTAAATTATTTTTCAGTGTATTATAAACTATCAAACTGAACAAGTTGGTGAGGTAAGGATAATAAAGTTGAATCAAACATATAATGCTTTTTTTCCCCTTAAAGAAAAGTCATTCTATCTTATGTATCACAGGCAGAGCAGAGAGGTGTGTGGGCATTGTCTAGTGAATTCATATAGATACTCTTAAAAGCTTTGGCTATATAGATATGATACAGTGGTGATGGGAGGAGGAGGGAAGAGGAGTAGGGGGAGGGAGGAGGATGAGGACGAGGAAGAGGAGGAGATGCACATCCGAGTAGAAAGCACTAGGGAGAGCTAAAGACAATAACAGCTCTTGTTCAGGAATGACTAGTACAGAGAGTCCCCAACTTACAAATGACCCAGACACACAAATGACAGGCAGCTATTCCTGTTTGATCCCACCCCATCCCAACCCATTCCATTCTACTCGTTTCCATTCTTTTCCAACCCTTTCCATCCCATCCCATTCTGCTATGCCACCCAGATAGAGGCCACATTACCGCAGCCATTGGAATCATTTTGAAGAAATGAAGAGCTTTGAGATAATCTATTGGTTCAGATCTGGAGTGTGGAAAGAAGTTGTGAAAAGCAGGAATAGTTTGGGGGCATTGACCTTAGGATCAGATTTCTAAGCAGAATAGGCTTGTCATCATTGAGACTGTCACCCTCTTCCCATATTTTATCCAATACTGCCTAATGCTTAGATTAAAGGATGAAATGCCAAATGTCTTCAAGTCTTTGAAGAGTTTTCAAATGGAAGAGGGATTCTTCTACTCAGCCTCAGAAGGAAAAAAGCTAGGAAAAATGATTGAAAGTTGAAGAGACAGGTTTAGACTTCCAACAAATATTGTTGTCCATAAGTGGAATAGATTGTCTCCAGAGCAAGAGGTTCTTTTTTTTTTTTTATTAAAGCAATCGGGGTTAAGTAACTTGCTCAAGGTTACATGGCCAGTTATTTCTGGGTGTGGTGCTAAGTATTTGAGCCCAGATTTGATCCCCAGGTCATCCCGACACTGGAGCTGGTGCTCTTACTCGCTGAGCCACCTGGCCACCCCTAAGCAATTGGGTTTAAGTAACTTGCTCAAGGTTACATAGCCAGGTATTTCTGGGTGGGTGCTAAGTGTCTGAGCCTGGGATTAGATCCCCAGGTCATCCTGACACTGGGTGCTCTTACTTGCTGTGCTACCTGGCCGCCCTTTAGAGCAAGAGGTTCTTAACCTGGGGTCCATGGATGCAAAATGGGCTCTGAGGATTGTTTACAGGTGGATCTATGAACTTATATGGGAGAAACATTACATCTTTACTTCAACAGAATTTATTTCCTTGGTGAGTCTTTGTAATTTTATTTTATGTAATCAAAACACTTTTCTGAGGAGAGGTCCATAGGTTTTACCAGTCTGCCAAAGGGGTCTATGACACAAAAAAATATTAAGAACCTCTGCTCAGAGGTAGTGTGTCTCTCCTTCCCCATAGGTCTTCAAATGGAGGGTGACCTCTTAGGGATATTCTACAAGGGATTCATTTTCAGGGACAGATTAGACTGAATTCCCGTTAAAGTAAAAAAATAGTGACTACCTCTGGAGAAGTTCCTGAGGGATGTGTCATTTGAGGCAGGTAGGCAGCATAGTAGATAGAGCATTAGGCTTGGAGTGAGGAAGATCTGAGTTTAAAACTTGCCTCAGATACTAGGTGTGTAACAAAAACTAAACCAGTTAACCTCAGTTTCCTCAACTGTAAAATTAGGATAAAAATAACACCTATTTCCCAGGGTTGTTGTGAGGATCAAATGAAATAATATTAGTAAAGTGCTAAGCTTAATAAATGTTTATTTCTTTTCTTCCTTCATCTCATGGGAAACGGTTCTTTCAACACTTAGCTTGGGATCTGCACTGAGATGATGAAGGTTTTTTCTTCTTTTAATAATAGGGAGTAATCTGGGGACATGTAGCACTTAATAAGTACAGGGTGGGTAAAGTGCCACACTGCAGGTTTTAGTCAGCTTGAGAAGATTCAGCAAATCCTGTTCAAAGCACCTCTAGGGGTAAAGAAGGAGGGCAGAAATTAAGGGAAAGTGTATAAGATAAACCACTTATTTGAATATTTTGCCACAATACTCTGAAGAAAAGAGGAAGAAACTATTTTCTTCTGCCTCCCCTCTTTTGTATTCACTACATGCTCTATTTCCCAGCAACAAGAACTTAAGTCAATGCTATTAGTTCAGCAACACTATGGTTAAATGGTCTTTTGTGTGCCAGCCTGGGAACCAAACACCATTTATAATGTTGTTTCTATGGGAGAATACATTCAGAACTCCGACTGATCTCTATGCACATTTTAGGACAATACCTGTAGGGAAATGTTGAAACTTAAGGTATGACTAGTTTATTATAATAATAAATCTGCAACAGGTGTTTCTCTGGGCTATACACCCATGTTCTATGTTGGGGACTACTCATCAGTGCAAAAGAAAATTCACAGTACTTGGCACATAGTGAGCTCTTGAGTGCTGTTCGTTCATTCATCCATCCATCCATCCATCCATCCATCCATCCATCCATCCATCCATCCATCCATTCATTCATTCATTCATTCATAGACCACAATCACGTGGTCCTACTCACCTGTCCGGCTTTGGCATTTTCACAAACAAAAGCTTCATAGAATCTGGGGAACTCAGGAGCATTGTCATTCACATCCAAGACCTTTACTGTGACAGAAACACTTCCAATTTGTGTGGGGTTGTCTGAAAATCAAAATAAAATAGAATATAGAAAGAGTAAGTTATTCAGAGACCAGGAAAAGTAACTCGTCAAGGGAAGCAATATATGTATACTTGGTGATACTAGTTGCTCCTAAATGAATGGACCAATTATATACAAATATAATATATAAACAAAGGCCATGATACATATCTAATGTAAAGCTGAGCTAGAGTCAGGTAAGGAGACAATGAAAGATTGAACAAGAACCAGGGATGTTAGAGGGAAGAAGGAACAGATTACTAGGAGGGAGCAGACATGAGGAACAGCTGATACCAAGTTTATCTAAGAAAAGATTCTGAATTCTTGGCTTAGCTTTGATTTAAGATTGTAAATGTATCCAAATGTATCCAAAAAGTCCACTTGTACTCTGGGATTTATTTAAGATAGTATGCATCTAATATGATATACATTCAAACATTGGGTAACTTTATTTTTGTACCAAAGAGTTCTGCTTTGAAATATGTCATTAAAATGTAAATCACTCAATATTTAGGGATTAAACAAAGGGTGTGTCAGAGGATTTGAGAAACCAAATGTATGTATAGTATATGAGTTGGGTACAACTTGGGGCCCAACTGGGTATATGCATCTTTGGTAGAATTTATATTTGAAATCAAGTATTGATTGTCTCACCCTTGTCCCTTTTATGCCTTGGCTGCCCACTCCATTTAGAGCAGAATGGAAGAGAATAAACATTGCAAAATACTGATGGAAGGATAAAACATTTCCATGCATGCACAGTGAAAATTCAGTTATCACAGAATCATAGCTCTAGAACTGGAAAGGTTCCCAGGAACTATCTCATCCTACTTTTCATTTTACAGCTGAGAAAAATGAGGCCTAGGTATGTTAAGTGACTTGCCCAAAGTTACAGAGATGGAAAATATTAGACGTAGGATCTGAATCTATTTCTTCTGACTCTAGTCAGTGCATTAAATTGGCTTGAAAAGAGTAATTTTCTTTCATGATGACAGAATTGGAGATCATCTAGTTCAACTTATACCTGACCAATCCATCTGATCCAATCCAATCAGTAAACATTTACTTAGCACCTACTATGTAGCATAGCACCTACAGCACTGTGTTAAGTGCTGGGGAAATACTTAATGAAAATAAAGATAACCCCTGCCCTTAAGAAGCCTGCACTCAAAAAGGGGAAAGAACACACAAAAGGAGGCAGGAAGATGGGGGAACACCAGAGGGTACACAGCATGGGGGCTTCTTGTTCCATGAAGCTGAAACAAAGTGGCACAGCAGATGCAAAGTGGAATGAGCTGAAAATCTAGTTTCTGTCCTCTATAAAGGAAGGCATTGGGAGAAGTTTGTTATCCCGCCCTCCAGTCTTTCAATTAGAGAAGAGAGAAGGCTAAGGGAGGTAGTGTCAATTAAGGCTATAGTTAGTACCATGTTGGTGGGATTAGAAATGATGAGCCTAACCTGGGAGGGGAATCTCACATGAAACCAGGTGCAAAGTAGAGTGAGAAAAGCATTTCTTTACAAATTCTTGGCAAGAGCCATTCAGACTTGATTGAAGAGTGAAACTTTGGGGAAATGATTACCTTTCCACGTATCCTATAACATTTAGGGGTAGCTTTAATTGTTGACAAGTTTTTCTTCACTCTGAGCTGAAATCTGCCATGCTGCAATTTCTATGCTTCTCTCCTAGTTTGCACTCTGGAGTCAAGCAGAACAAATTTTAATTTCTATTCCCTGTGACACTCCCTCATATACATGAATAAAGATATCATGTTCCCATTAAGTCTTTTCTTGTTGTCAGTTTCGTCAAATGATCTTTGTTTTGAGTTCCATCAACATCCTGGCTGTCCTCCTTTAGATTTCCTCTGGGTTGTTTATACCCTTTCTAAAGAATGTCCTTCCCCACAAATGAATACAAGCATCCAGATATGCTCTAACTAGGGTATAGGAAGCAGGATTTTTGCCTGCCTCGCTCTGAACATTATACATCTATGAATGTAGCTAAAGACAGAATAGCTTTCTTAACTGCTGTTACTGATTCATATGAACTTTTAAGTCTACAAAACTACCATTTAAATATATATATATATATATATCAATAGTTGTCTATCCTTATCTTTATGTTTATACAGTCAGCTCTTTTTCAATTTTAAGTACAGAACTATATTTCCAAAATTTTAACTCCACTTTAGGTTTATCATATTCCAGCCTGTTGAGGTCTATTTTATGTGTACCAATTTGGTCATGAACAATGTTAGCCATTAGGTATCACTATTTGATAATAATGTCTTTTATATTTTTATCCAAGTGAATGACAAAACTATTGAGCAGACCAGGACCATGGACAGAGCCCAGTGATATTCCACTAGACCTTCTCTTAGTTTTAAACTCAAATCTTAGAACCTTAGCACTGGAAAGTTCTCCTTCAATCCCTTCTTTTTATTTGTGAGGAAACTGAGTTAGATTAAATGGCTTGCCTCAGTCATATAAGTCACCGGCAGAGCTGTGATTCCCATTTTTTCCTGATTCCTAAGGACAACAAAAATGTATATTCAACCAAAGTTCTTAAAATCTTCATATTCTAGAATACCTATATATATTTACTAACAAGCCCATCTATTCTACTTACTCATTTCCATAGCCAGGACCGTGATATTATGCCATGAGATCTCCTCTCGGTCAAGGGGTCTTGCAGTCATAAGAGCCCCTGTTGTGATGTCAACATAAAAGAATCGCCCAGGGTCACTGCTCCTGTCAATTGAATATCTGTAAAATATATATTAGAAACATTATGTTTGCCTCTGGAAGAAAATAATGCAAAGTATCCCATCATGCAATGGACCATGCAGTATATGAAGACATGGTTCAATGGATTTTTTTTTAACAGAACTTAATTCAAAAGGCTATCCCTACCAATACTGTTAGAAAATTGGCTGCCTGATCATGTGCAATTCAGTTAAATCTTCATACTTAAATTTCCTCATTTATACAACAAGAATAATATAACAATAGTGCTAGCCTATGTCAGAGGAATGGCTTGAGGATGTCACGATGAGGCTGTTTTAAAACCATTTTGTTCAAATGTGTTTAAAAGTGTAAAATGAATTTTATATGTATGTGTGTACTGTGTGTATATGTGTGTAGGTATGTATGTATATGTGTATATATATATATATATATATATATATATATATATTCCCCTTAGGGTGTCTCTTTCTGACAAAGCTTTAACCTAGAAGAATTTCCAAGGATAGGAAAGAAGATGCATTTATTTTTGAAAGGCAGCACAGTCTAGGGTCCTATACTTAGAGTCAGGAGACCTACCTGGGTTTGAATTCTGCTTTAGATACTTATTGGCTGTGTAACTATGAGACATTCACTTAGCCTCTCATTGCCTCAGTTTTCTCATTTGTAAAATATTGACACTAATACTTCAACAGAATTATTGTGAGGAAATAATTTTTAAAACCTTGAAGCATCTTATAAAAAAGCTGTTATTATAATTGAAGTGAATAGGACAGCCCACAGAATTTTATAGAGCCTCAAGGAGTGGTGTAGCTTTCTGTCTCTCCATTTCAAGTAATTGCAATCTTATTCTTTGGGCTGAATACCAAGCTATTTGTAAACAGAGAAATTCCAAGGAAGCAGGGTCCAGGGAGAGAGGGACTAAATAGATAGAAAGAAGGCTCTAAGAGTTAGGAGAGCAAGGATGAAAATTAATACCTCCTCTCTGATAAGTTGATATTTAGGGATTTTCTTTCTAAGTTGGAAGCATTGAAGAGATTATAGGGAGCTTTAAGGGAGTTATAAGTTATTTGACATGTAGAACCTAAAAACAAGAAGAAAATAAAGATTTCTCCTTAAAATATGATAAAGAAAAACAGTTAAATAAATCACTGATAGAAAAGTTAAGGTTTAGTGAGGGAGGTACTTAATTTGTATGTAGGTATCTATATTTTACTTAATCTTGCTCTCAATGGCATATCACTTCCTTATGCATAGAATTTCATGTTATTGATTATTCCAGTGAGAAGATTGCCTGCTGCATACAGACAGGACTCCTCTCTCTGTGTGAAACCCCATGATGGTCTCATTCCAATGAGGAGAGAGTTTCCTTGGCAACTATCTTATTCGCTTCAATTAACCCCTTTTCTCAGTCTCCAAAGACTTGCTATTTAATCACATTTTAATTGTTAATGACTATTTATATAAAATGTTCCTAATGCCCTCACAGGAGTGTTGAATTAAGCCATATGTGAGCAAAGGGTTACCTTTGTCTTTGGAAAAAATAATTTCCTGCCCAGAGTTTCAAGGTGCAGAAAGAGGACAGAAGCAGAGCTGAACACCCTGTCCACCATGCATAGACAGTCAATGGCCCCTGAACTCAGGCTGACAAATTCTGGTGCAGTCACCATTACAGGAAGGCCTGAATATTACCTGCTTTGACCGAGATACCATCAGAACTGAGACCCAGATTAAGAGATGCAAGTTGCCACTGGGGGAGTTGGGGCTGTCAGAGGGAGTTGAATTTGGTGCAGATTCCAGGGTGCTTGGAACATGAGTTACTGGAAACCACATCTTGGTGAAATGGGAGGAAGACAAACCTGCTCCTGCCACAATGTTACCATGCTCTAGTTGATAAAAGTTCCTGGTCTTTAAAAACTGATCCTGGGCCTATAACTCCTGCCCTAATCCTTTTACCACCTGAGAAAAATGGAGGTATGATTCTGCTTTGGGAAAAAATTGGGAGGATCAGTTCTTGACAACCATTTTACTAGTTATCTCTGTATAATAGAATGCATGTGGTTAGAATATAAATGGCCTATGAAATGACATGAAAGACGGAATGAATTAGATTGAAGGGAACCAAACTGTTGTTTTTCTAATTTTAGCATTTTACTTCCATATTACATCCCCCCTGCCCAGATAGACCAATATAGAATTGAAGAGAACTCAGGGTAAGGGAGGAAGGAGTCATCAACTTGTATGTAGTCTGATCACCCTTCTAGTGAACAGTGGGGGAATACTGCATCTATTGAGAAAGTTCACCCATGTGCACTGAATACCCTATGACACAACTATTGGGATAGGGGCTTGAGGTCATTACCTAGTGACCAAAGTATATTGTACTTCCTAGCTAGTTAATTAATTAGTTAAACAACAACATATTTCTCCATAGGGTGTAGAAAGCAAGGGAAAAAGCCATGTGTGAATGGATATGGCTTTGGTTATGCAAGTGTGACCCAACAAGTGTGTAGTTGGCATACATTGCATATCACATTTAATAATCCTGGCTAATCTTTAAAATAATAATTTTTTTGTTTTTCTATCTTTTGCAGACAAGAATATACAGGACAGGATCATATGCTAATCAATGCTTTGAGTTACAGATATGTAGGAACATCTCAACCAATTAGTCTATAAACTCATGACTGAATTTCAGGAAGCTGTCAAAATTGTAGGCACAGAGTATAAGGGAAAAGCAATAGTCTCTGAAGTTTTAGCCCTAAAAACAGAGGTGTTCAAATTGGTGGCAGACACTTCAGATACTATTTTTCTAAAACAAAATAAAACAAAGAACCTAACTCCCCTCCCTCCAACTCACCCCAAAACACCCCCCCAAAACCTTCAGGTTTACTCTTCCTAACATTCTTAATTTGTTCTCTGAAAGATAACATTAGGTGAAATGAAATGGCATACAATTAATTCCAGAGGAATAATGCTAAACATAGGTCTTTGGCTGAATGATGACATGGCAAGATTTTGTGACTTTTCTCTAGGGGTTGGTAATCAAAGTTAATAATGATGTCATCCCTAAAATATGTATGTATGAGGCACCTTTGTATGGGATATACTTCTAATATAAAAGGACTAAATGTTAAAATTTGATTAAAATGAATAATTTGACCATGTGTCACTGATAGGAGCTCTTCTTACAGTATCCTATTATTCATAATTAGAATCTCTCTTCTAGCTCCTAAATGGATTATTGATGGCATGAGTGTTTGCACGCCGAGTGGTCTAATTCAGAACTAATTTTCAAGAGGCAAAGGAATGAACAAATGAACAAATTTTATTTATTTATTTTTGTTTGTTTATTTTTTTGCTTTTTGGAGGGTGTTTGGGGTTAAGTGATTTGCCTAAGGTCACATGGCTAGTAGGTGTGTCAAGTGTCTGAGGCCGCATTTGAACTCAGGTACTCCTGACTCCAGGGCTGGTGCTCTATTCACTGCACCACCTAGCCGCCCCAAGTGAACAAATTTTAGAAGGACAGAAGGAGAAGAATGTTTCAATACAAATAGGAAATGAGCTAAATGGGACATCCTAGTGTGGCTTATGTAGACATCTATCTGTTCTCTGTTATAATTTCTCATTTATAATAGACAGGCAGCATGTCATAGTTCAGTAGCTCTCAAAGGGTGGTCCAGGGACCTCTCAGAGTCACTGAGATTCTTTAAAATGGTCTGCAAGGTCAAAACTATTTTCATAAAAATACTGAGACATTTTAGCATACAATATGATAAATATTAATAGGTATAACAAACACAAACCCAAGCTTTTTGTGGGAGGAGTCTGCAATACTTTTTGAGAATTTGAAGGGATTCTCAGAGCAAAAAGGTTAAGAACCATTGGAGCAGTGAATGGGCTGCCCTTTGAGTCAAATCCCACCTCTTCTATGACCATGAGTAAATCACTAAACTACTTTGTGGCCCTGGGAACTCTCTAAGACCATAAGTTAAAGAAAAGTTGCAGATCTGCATTAATTAAAAGGAGTTGACACACTGGGAGTTCCGTACGCTGATGAAATCACAAGTGCAGACCACCTCTCCCCACCCCATGTGCCCCTAAAAGAGTAAAATAGGCACACTATTTGGATGCCAAATTGGATGAATAGAATACCCATCATGTTTACTTTGTATCATTTTCATTCACTTAGTGGTGGATGCTACTGAGGGAAGTATTGATACGCTATGCATGAGTACTTTGGAGTTCATGTGTAGAACAAGTGTGGGATTCAAAAGGCAGACTCGGCTACTTGGCAACCAAAATAGGCTCATTTACCAGTGAACAAACAGTTTTGTGCTTGTTGGAAATCCTTCAGGCATTAACCAAAAATTCAGAAGAAACCGAACTTGTATTTTGTTTATATTTTGATGAGCCTGCTCAACACTAAACATATAATGTTTTATTTTACTCTATATACACTCACGTTCTCTAAGTAAAGTACTCTGAAAGTTCTGTGCATTAAACAAAATGACTGGCCCTTTAGCTCTCAACATTTTAAATCCTGGTTAGATGCTGATGCTGTATGATTTGAGATGCATTTTTGGTATGATATTACAAAATTGTGTCTTCTGTGCAAAGTACTTAGAGAATAAAAATGAGATGATTGAGAAGTATGCAAAAAATGAAAAATCTTTTAGAAGAAAATTTAGAAGAAAGTGTAACAAAGAGGGAAGGAATAACATAGGAAAGGTACCAGAGGAAAATTATATGCCCTGGAGACATAAATTCCAGCTAAAATAAATTCTAGCTAACTCCTGATTGTCCTGGAGGTTATTCTCTACATCTGTGACTTCTGTTCTGGTTAGGGCCACTGGGAGGCAGTGGAAGCTAGAGCTGGATATAGGTCATCTGCTTCAGGCAGCTGTTCCCTCCCTCCTGCATTATACTGAATTAGGTTTAGTTGCAACTACTCGTTTGATGTTTTCAGGAGCTCACTTCTTCCTGTTGATTGTGGTTGTGGAGGGCTATCTTCCTCTCTAAAATGTGGGGATAGTAGAGAACTATTTCTGACATTTTGATATCACTAAGGAAATTTTCCCTTTTCTTTGGGCAACAGTTTGCTATTATACCAATTTTGTGCAAAGTTTCTAGAAATCATCCCTCATTCCCACTACATCTCTGTAGATACTATGGACAGATACTATTTAAAACTTAATGTGATCTTTTGATTAGTGTATAGGCATTCTTAAGTAAACTGTGGACAGATTTCCCAGGGTCTTTAAATTTGAACAGGAAAAATTTACATTTTTTTTGTTACATATTTATTTATTACATTTTCTACATTTCTTTTTTTTTTTTTTTTGCTAACCTCTAGCTGAAATTTAGCATTTTCTTTAATTATTTTAAAACATTATTCTGAAAGGGGTCTCAGAACAGACTTTGGCAGACTTCCACAGCTGTCCATGACACAAAAAAGATTAAGAACCTTGATTAGTGGGAGAACACTTTCACTGAGAGCAGTACTTTGTTAAGAGCTATTTGTCTTACTTGTGCTCATTACATTATCATATCGTGAACTATTTTTCCAATTTGACAATGGGAAAGTCCAAAGGCAGAGTCTGAGAGGATGAGCATCTTGTGATTTCCATATTGTTTTTCTTTTCAAACTGAGGTCTTCCTAACTCTCCCAGACTGGAAGCATAGGGGCTACTCACAGTTGATCCTACCACTGATCAGCATGGGAACATTGAAGTGCTCTGTTTCTAAACTGTGCCAATTCACTGATTCTTAGGCAATATGTTGGCCCCTCCCTCCCAGAAGGCTCACCATCTTGATGCTGAACTGAATGTGAGCACTTGGGCAGCATAGCCCAGAACTCTTGAGCTCAAGTGATCTGCCAGCCTCAGCCTTCCCAGTAGCTGAGATTAATACATGTATCCCTACACCTGGCCTAGTTTCCATTTTCCAAGTGAACCTTTCAGAGCTGGAATAGGTCTCTTTTTTAAAAATAAAAGAATAGTCTGTAAAAATCTCTTCTAAAAAGTTACTCTAGTATCATCTAGTTGATTCATTGAAGTACATTTGTTATCATCTAATGCTGACACGGGAACTATTTGCATTTTTATTTGCTTGTAATTGTTTCCATCTTGGTGATGGTAGTGATGATGGTGAAATTTTTTTTCTCTCTCCTTCAAATTTCCCATTTTTGTTGTAAGGCATAAGTCTAACATATGGCTAAAATAGTGCCACCATTTAAAGGTTGGTTGCCTTCTGGAAGTTAAAAAAGCAAAGGTTATACAAAACTGAGAACTGAGGATGAACTTTCTGGAAAGAGTGGAGTGACTACTGAGATTGGTGTAATAACTGAGGGAACTCATGCTCAGAATGGGGCTATCTTGATTGAGAATCTTATGGCTTCTGTGAGAAAGTGAGTAATAAGCTGCAAATGGTGTAAAGGGGACAACAGTGTTCACGAAGAGGCAGATTTTCAACTCAAAGTCAGACATTCCCTAGTGAGAACCTACCCTGCTCAACATTAATACCAAACATTTTCATTTAGATGAAAACTGGTGCCAGGTGGGGAAAGCATCCTGGTAACCAACAGAGAATTTGACAGATCAGAGGATGTTTAAAATGAGCTAACTGCACTAATGCCCCAAATTCATTTTCCTGTATTGTGGGTTTCAACAATTAACGTGGCAGATGGCCTCAAACATCCTCAAAATACTGGTCTTTTGTGTTAAGCCTCAGAGACTTGGCAACTGCTTTTGGAAAGTGGATGTCATACTGCTTATCAGCTGTTTGGAGTTTTGTTCCAGGTCTGACGTGAAACCTTCTCAATCCCCAGGCAACTCTCTAATACTATAACTGTCAGAGAATATGCAGAATTGCATTGGTACAGGGAGTTTCCTAACTGGGAGTTCCCTATGCCAATGAAAACACAGGTTGGGTTTAAAAAAATGCCCTGGCAGGTTTATAAAGTGCTTTACATACATTTGAAATAAAGTAGCTTTGGTGAACTTTGAAGTTCTATACAACTATTAGTATTATTACTACATTATTCCAGTGAATAATACCAATATTTAACATTTGTATCTTGCTGTAAGGTTTGCAAAGTGCTTTACAAATATTTCATTTAATCCTTACAACTCTGGGAGATAGGTGTTATTATTATCCCTGTTTTTCAGATGAGGAAACTGAGGCATATAGAGGTTTAAGTGAGAAACCCAAGGTCACACAGCTTATAAATGTTTGAGGTTGGATGTGAGTTCAGCTTTTCCTGACTCCAGAACCTGTGCTGTATCTCCAGCATCACCTAGGTGCCACTCAAAATGACTGTATGAGGAAGTTCAAGCATTATTACAAGAAACTCATCTCACAGAAGAATAAACTAAGGCTAAGAATAGTAAAACAGTGATAGTAAATACAATATAGTAAAATAATAAATAAGGGCAGACTCATCTTTGTGAGTTCAGATCTGGTCTCAGACACTGGCTATGTGACCCTGGGCAAGTTCCTTAACCTTGTTTGCCTTGGTTTCCTTATTTGTAAAATGAGCTGGAGAAGGAATGGTGAACCAATTTAGTATCTTTTCGAAGAAAGCCCAAATGGGGGGGGGTCACAAAGAGTGGGACACAACTTAACAACAAGAACAAAACAATAAATTGTAAAACAATAATAATAAAACTCAGGACCATGCAGCTCATGAACTAGGGTTCAGGCCCACTTCTTTCTTCTAGCTCAAAATCCTGTGTTCTTTTATATCCTTCATGCTTGTACTGCTTCTTAAAAGGAGTATGTGGGTAAGAAGGTTTAACTTCCCAAATACCCATGGATTAACTCGAGTGAAGTCCAATGGAAATGTGCTCTGCCCTGTCTGGATTAAATCTGCATACTCGAATTGTTCATTGACAATGGCATGGTTTACATGTGTTTTCAAGATGATATAGAGTCATATGATTATAAACAGAAGAAATGAGAAAAAGGGGCTTATTTAAGGAGTGAAGGAAATGGAGAAGTAAAGAGAGAAAGGGGCAGAGGTGGGAAGAAGTGTTTATGCTCAGTACATACAAGAAAGGGGCAGATTCCAGGATATGGGAAGAGGATGAAATCTGCGGAAAAACCTGATTGAGTTGTTGGTCACGTCTGGGTCCTTGGCAGAAATGATCTGTATGGTGGTTCCAATCTCCACATCTTCGGGCACCTCCACAAAATAAAAGCCAGGATCAAAAACAGGGGGCTCATCTACGTCCTCCACGCTGATGTGAACTGTGGTTGTGTCTTGGAAAGGGCCTAGGTTCAGAAAGCGAACTTCCAGGTGGGGATTGGCTCCCTCTACTTTCAAGGTGTAGCTTTTCTTGCTTTCAAAACTCAGTGGCTGAAAAGGGATTACAAGGAACACTCAATTAACCACTCGAACATATGCCAGGTGTCTAATGGTCTATCTCTAATGATGGTTGATCAAAAAGAGACTAATTTTTTTTTTATAACAGATCTGGAGAGTAAAAGAATATATCCATGTTCACTTGCCTTTCCTTGTCCCAGAGTTTGAGCTCAGGTTTATTCCTGGTACCTTGGATGGGGAAGAAGGCAGGTTCTAGGATTATTAACCATCAAAATGGCTTACCAATTAACATAAGGTAAACTTTTTAATGTTCATCTTTGTAGTTTTTACAACACGTAGTGTTGTGTTAAGACAGGATGCCAAATCCCAACTCTGTTGTGGGCTCACCATACCACTCTGTCACAGGTTATTCATAGCAGCACAGATGTAGAGATAGGAGGGACCTGGGAGGCCACCTACTCCAGCCTCCCATTTGATAGAAGACCCATTTCAACATCCTTTGGTTCAGTTTCTCCATAGGCAAAAGAGGAGATACTGAGATTTTATAGGACTCCCTCATATAGATGCCATGGGCACCAACAGGTTAACATCTATTAAGATTTAAATTCACAGAGTGTTAGATCTGGAAGGGATCTTTGAGATGATTTTCTTCGACCCCCTCATTTCATAGATGAGAAAACTGATGCCTAATGAAGTTGACTGGGCCAACTGAAATCACACAATAGATGGTGAAAGATCTGGAATGAGAACCCAGGTCTCCTGCCTCTCAGTCAAGTGTTTTTTTCCCCCCACCAGATAACAAATTTACTTTGAGTCTTCAAAGTGATTCTTTTATGCAAAATACTGTTTTTCTTCCTCATTTGTATAGTTAACTCTACAGCTGAGATCTATTATTTCAAAAGAAATAAAGTTTTTCTGGGGAGGAGAAGACCATAAGTGACATTTGTTTTTGAACAATAATCTGTTTCATGTTTTTCAAACTGACAGAAATGGAAGAGAAAAGTCTCTTAAAAAAGATTGAAATGATAATTATTCCAGAAAGCAACAACAATGCAAATCTTTTATGAAATTAAATTCTGTAAAATAATTATAGTGGATATCAAAGCAATTACATGATAGCTTAAATGTCAGGAGGTAAAGTGCTGATGACTTAATTTCTTCCAGCCCAGCAGTTGTGAGAAGAAGCACTTGCTGCTGTTGTTGAGGAAATCATGGAAAATCAGCCCAACAGAAACTTCTAAATAGATACATTACTTGTTGAAAACATTGTCATTTGAGCAATTGCCCTACTTTAAAAAAGCAAGCCTTACCTAGGATTGCTTAAACAAAGGAATTATTACCTTGGGTGGGGATGGGGTGGCGTGGGGTGAAGTCACCCATGCACTACAGCTGGCTAAGATCAGTTTGTCAGTAACATGTTGTCTATTCTCTGAATTCAAGAGGGGAGTAATTAATGAAAGCTTTACTCATTTGCATGAGTGTGGCTAGAACAATTGCAATGTGACATATGGTCCTTTCTACACAGAATATCCATGGGTAGGCTGTCTTTTGGGGTTACTGTTTGCAAGAAGTGCTATTGTTGACAGAGTCACTACCTCTACACTGTGGGCGGCCAAACAGTTTTGCTTCAAGTGAGAAACCTTCCTTCACTGAACCAGAGAAGGGAATGGATATCTAAACACTCAGTGGAGCTCAGTTGATAATGTCCATGGGAAATTAGCCCAGCAGAAATTTCTGAATGGATAAGTCTGAATGGGATTCTCTACACGGTTGAGATTTTCAAAAATAGCCCAAGCCACACAGCAGATAATTTCTGTCTTGTTAATGTCATAGATTTAGAGCTGGGAGAGACTTTATAAGCAGTCATATACTGCTCTCTTATTTTACAAAGGAAGCACAGAGGTCAAGTGACTTAACCAAGTTCATCTAGCTGATAAAGCTAGTTGATGCCATAGATAGAGTTCTGGGCCTAGAGTTGAGAAGATTCCTCTTCCTGCGTTCAAATCTGGGTTTAGAAATCTACCAGCTGTGTGACCCTGGGAATCCTGCTTGCTTCAGTTCCTCAATCTGTAAACTGAACTGGGAAAGGAAATGGCAAACAACTCCAGTATCTTTGTTAGGAAACCCCAACTGGGTAAGAGTTGGACACAACTGAAAAATGACCAAATCTAGCTACTAAGAATCTGAGGTGGGATTTGAACTCAGTTCATCTTTCCTAATCTCTGTCTCCCAGCTTCCCTGGCTTCTTACAAGTCCCCACTAAATTCTGCCTTCTGTAAGAAGTTTTTCACCATCCTGCTTAAAGCTAATGTTTTTCTTCTATTTCTGAATAGATATTATATTTATATTATATAAATTATACCCAGTTTATTCTGTCTATATTTGGTTTGTACATATTTGTTTGTATATTGTCTCCTGCATTAGACCGTGAGCTCCTTGAGGACAAGGATTATTTTTGGCTTTGTATCCTTGGAGCTTAACACAGTGCCTGAACATAGTAGGTACTCTGATAAAAGTGTGACGACTGACTACCGGAAAACTTTCATGAAACTTTGACTCAAATACATCCTTTTCAAGTGTGGTTTTATATCCTTTTGTTATCTTATTTTATAATGAGTAAGAATGGTATAGTGGATAGAGAACTTTACTTGAAGTCATGAAAACCTGGTCTGACTTCTGACTTTGGTTGCTATGTGATCGGGGGAAGTCATTTAATCTGTCTAAGCATAAGACAACACTCTAAACTATAATTTAGAGACAGCTGAGAATCACAGATCCTTGATGAATGAACTTTACCGCCTTCACATGCCCTCAAAAAACCTCTCTCTGTGCAAGTGAGCTCCTCCCAAATGAAAGTATTCTTCAGTCTTTATGTCTTCACATGCCTGGCTTACTCCTCTCACCTCCATCTCTTGGAACCTCTAGGTGCATTCAACTATTGGTTCAAGTTCCATCTTCTACATGAGGCCCTTCTGAATCCCCCCAGTTGTTAGGGCTACCCCTCATCCAAATTATACATAGTTTGTGAACATATGTTGCTTTCTTCAAGTAGAGTATAAAATCCTTTCAAGCAAGGTCAATTTTGTTTTTGCATCTCCAGTGACTAGCACATATTAGGTGTTTGGTAAATCCTTGTTGAATTACATTAAACTTAGGATCATAAATTCAGAACTGGAAGTAACTTCAGAGATCATTAAAGCCAACCCTCTTATTTTACAAATGAAGAAACTGAGGCACAGAAAGATTAAGTTCCTTGCCAAGGGTCATCCAGGTAACAAGTAGGTGATGTAAGATTTGAACTTAGCTTATCTTGACTCCAAGTACATTGCTCTATCTACTACCGTGTTTCCCCGATAATAAGACCTATCCCGAAAATAAGCCCTCCCCTTACTGTGTAAGATTCCTCTAAAATAAGCCCTCCCCCGAAAATAAGCCCTATTGAGATTGCTACTGTAGTGAAGGTGATCCCCTGCGCTACACGCTACATTACGGTACCCTGTGTATGCACCGTCCCCTCCCCCCCAGGTGAAACGCACGCCGCGCTCCGAGCTGCATCCAATCAGAGCTGCAGAAGTGAGTGCGTCATCCTGTTCTTCCCCAGTGATTTGCTTGCTGGTACATTTTTTTGTTCACATTTACCTGTTTATTAAAATTGCTGTCAAATTTCATTAAAATAAGCCCTCCCCTGAAAATAAGCCCTCTGGTGTTTTTCTGTCCAAAAAAAAAAATAATAAGACAGTGTCTTATTATTGGGGAAACACGGTATATCACTTTGCCTCCCAATGATGTAACAAGGTAGATAGAACAAACTAAAATAAATACTAGGAAGAAATATGGCGAATTATTCTTATGTAGACAAATTCAATGTGTATAGTTTAGACCCCAAAGTTTCATTTTGAAATAGATGCAAAGAATTTAATTAGAATTAAGTAGATATTTATCATCATGACAACAGACATTATAAATAGAACTGGATTCAAATCTTGGCCCTGTTAATGAGCTGATGTGTGGCCCTGGAAAAATCATTTGACTTCACAGAACCTTCATTTTGCCCATCAATAAAATGGGTAAAATAGAAACAATGCTCACCATGCCCATACCATAGATTTGTTGTGGGTATTAAAAGGGATAATGTATGTGAAAATGCTTTAGAAAAAGGTAAAGTAGGGGTGGCTAGGTGGTACAATGAATAGAGCACTGGTTCTGGAGTCAGGAGGACCTGAGTTCAAATCTGTCCTCAGACACTTAACACAAAAAACTAGCCATGTGACCTTGGGCAAGTCACTTAACCCCAATTGCCCTCCAAAAAGAAAAAAAAATTGGAAAAGGAAAAGTACTAAATAAAAATTCATGAACATTGGATGAAATATTTTAAGTACTATAATCATTTATGGTGAATAATTACGTAAGTAGTGTAAAAAACTTCTTGTCCATTCTTCAAAGTAATACCTTATGGTTGATGAATAAATCACATTTACTTTTTCCTACTTTTACCTCTTGATCTCCATGCAAGAGAAAAGTCAACTGTTCAAAATGTTTATATTTCTAATGAAAAACATGTCCTTTCAGGACCTCAGTTTTCCGTACACCAAATTGTACATGTTTGTATGTGTGAATAGATGATCTCCAAAATCAATTTTAACACCAATATTTTATAACCCTATGAGTCTACAAAGAAGTGTTTGAAAACTGGGCAAAGGTAAATGCCCAGTTTTTCTTAAAAATAAGACCAACAAGTTAAGCCTTGAAATGATTCTGGTGGCAACTTAACTTTGGTTATTTGTTAATATGTTGGATTGTTAATCAATCAGTTAATTGATTATTCACACAACAAGAAAAGAATAAAGTGCCAGGTAGGAGTAAGTGGGACTTTGTGAAGAAGAGGCAATCTAATAAGGACAATTCAATTTCTTGTTCTGGAAGGGTCACAATCTTTGGAGACCAGTGGGAAACAATCGATGTAATGGATCTATGTTTCAGGAAGGCTTTTGGCTCTGATCCATGGCATGTTCTTAATAACAAGGTAGAAAGAAATGGCCTGGCATAAGTACTAGGATTTTGTCCCCAAAGGTTAGACTCTGTGTTATTATCTAAAATTATTATAAAAAAGCATTATCTAAAATGCTTTTGTGACGTACATAATGAAATTGAGGTCATGGTCGATATATTTAATGCTGAAACCAAGTTAGGATGGAGTGACAACCTCAACATGTAGGAAAGGAATTGAAAATGACCTTGACAGATTTGATATGTGTTTTGTCAAAATAAGAATGAAGTTCCATAAGATCTCAAAAATAGATAATACATTGTCTCATCTGATGTTAATATTATATTGCTTGTATTACCATTTAGGGCTTCTTTCAGCTCTAGAGTGGTGAATTATTTTTTTGAGACTTAAGCCACTTTATGATATTTTAATAGAAGGGATAATAAATATTAGGTTTTTTTAGAGACTTACAGAATCTCTGAGTTGGAAAGGACCTCAGAGGTTCTCTAGACTGTCAAATAACTGGAAAAGAAACTCCTCTACGCTTGAAAGGGGTCATTAAGTCTTAGGTTGAAGAGCTCCACTAAGGTCCAATTTCTTCCCCAGGAAATCCAATTTTGGGGGAGCTCCAAGGGTCAGGAAGTATTTCCATGTATGTAATAGTAACGGAATTTGAAGATCTTCCCTGCCCCTTAATGGGCCTCACTTGGAGCCTAACAAGAGAAGCTTAGGAGGCTTGTTTTTCAGGAAGGCCCACACCTTTTGTTACTTTGTAATTAGGCAATGGGTCACAAAGGTTGTGATCTCCTCTGACCTTGGAGAAGGACACACACACACACACACACACACACACATATACACGATTTGGCTAGATGAGATGCTGGACAGCTTTTGAGCTCCCTAGCTTTGAAAACCCAGATGTTGGTGCTTCTTTCTCTGGTAACTAACACTGTATGTATGTAATCGTCACACAGCTAGAAACCCTGTTTGTTGGTCTGTTGAATTGTGTTATTTTCTCTGTATTTTTTGTCTGCTTGCAATTTCTGTTTGTATTTTTTGAAGTTCAGGGTGCTGACTTTTCCCCCTGAACTAAGTAAATGATATATATGTTTGATTAAAGGAAGATTGATAACCCTTTTTGAATTGCTTTCCTTTAGAAAAGCAGATCAAAGAACCTGTGCTAGCAGCCATCCTGGGTATGCTAGGGTACTTGCTGCTTTAATGTATCAAACTTATATTTACTATCCATCCATTGTTCCTAGGTCTATAATCCAGGGAAAAACCAGAAATCTAGTTATGCTTTCCTATTATATACTCATGAAATTAATTTTTTGAACCCAAGTTTAAAGACTACAGTTGTGACCATTTATTAGATTAAGTCCATTGCCATTAACTCTTGCCCTGTTGAGGTCTTTTCACTTCCTTACTCTGGCATCCAACATGTTAACTGCTCTTCCTAATTGTGTGTCTTCTGTAGGTTTTACAAATCTGTCACTTATGCTTTATCTAAGAGTATAGTATTGAGAATCAGAAGACCTAAGTTCCAATTTTGGCACTGCTATGTAATAACTATGTGATCTTGGTCAAGGCACCTTACCTCATAATTTCCTCATCTGTAAAATGAAGATATTGGACTTGTTGACTTCTAAGATCTCTTCCAGGTGGAAATCTATGATTCTCTATTAAATAGCAGATGCCTAAAATACTCTACAGGACACGCCCATCTAAGGCCAAGACCAGATGTCTGAAATATTCTACTGGAGATACCCATCTAAACTGACTTCTAACCATTAACAACTGTTCTTTGTGTCCGACTACTAAACTTTTTCTTAATATACTTAATTGTACTAATGCTGAAGTTACAGTGGGCAGCTAGGTGGCATAGGGGATAGAGCACTGGGCCTAGAGTCAGGAAGACCTGAGTTCAAATCTGGCCTCAAACACTTGCTAAATATGTGACCCTGGGGAAGTCACTTGGCGTTGTTTGTCTCAGTTTCCTTATCTGTAAAATGAGTTGGAGAAAGAAATGTAATTTTTACCCTAATAACTTTGCCAAGAAAACCCTAAACAGGGTTACGAAGAGTTGGACATGACTGAAATGACTGAACAACAACAAGGTAATAGTTCTTGATTTTTTCTAAAAGAATACTACGAGACTTTTGCCAAATGCTGAGCTAAAATCTACGGAAATAATATCTATAGTATTTGTTGTGTCACTCTAGTAAGTAAACCTGACAACAAAGGCAATGGGGTCAGTCTCTCTTGATGACACCCTCTTGATGAAGTGATCTGTGACTACTACTTTCTTTTTCAGATGTTGACTATCTCTTCTATAAGTTTTCTTTGAAAGACATTTACTGGGTGGCTAGGTGGTGTGGTGAATAGAGCACCGGCCCTGGAGTCAGGAGGACCTGAGTTCAAATCTGGACTCAGATACTTGACACACTTACTAGCTATGTGACTTTGGGCAAGTCACTTAACCCCAATTGCCCTCCAAAAAGCAAAAAAAAAAAGACATTTACCCAAATTTATTACTTTTAAAAGACTAGTTAGAATTTTAAAAGTATGAAGTGAATTTTATTAATCACTAATTGGCAAATGAAGGAAACTTTCTGTCTCATCTGGTATGATCTGAGGAAGTTTTTTGATTGTTTATTTAGCCCTGACCTGTGATATCATTAGTATACCAACTTCCAGGTGAGAACTTCTACTACCAATGCAAATTGGCACCTCTCTGCAATTACAGTATTAAAGAGTTGCTTGGGAGCACAGAGAGGTTAATTGACTTACCTAGGGTCACACAGCCAGTATGTGGCAGAGGCAGGTCTTGAACCCAGGTCTCCCTGATTCATAGGCCAGCTCTCTATCCACTGCACCACATTAATTTAATGTTTTAATTAACTGAGAGTTGCCATATATGAGGTATGATTATACGGTAATGAAGCAGATTCTACAAGTCACAAATGAAAAAGAGTCTAATTACTTTATAATACCAGACATACATTACCAATTTTAAAAGAATTAGAATATAATAAAATACCCTGATACTAAAATTGCACTCAACATTTCCTTGATGATTCAGAAGGTATGTTAGGGTCTTGCAAAACCTTAGTGTCATCACTTTGAACACCAATTATCACAGTATATATATATATATATGTCAGGCTGGTTAATAGCCATTTCTAGTTGATAGAAAATTGGATAAACTAACTTTTGCTCTAATTGGCTCCATCATAGTCTGTCTGTGTATCTGTCTGATTGTTTCTTTCTTAATTGCTCAATTCCTTCCCTGCTATAAAACTATGTAAGTTCAGCTAATTCTTATTATCTTCTAAAAAGAACCATAACTAGCCATTTTTTCCCCTTTGGGGAGGAGGGAGGAGAAAGTACAACAGAAAGCCTCAAATTAACTCCTAAAGACATATTCATTTGAAGGTGAGGAAAGATCCCAAGATACCATGAGTCAGAAACTCCTGAACACTCTTTCTATTCTGCTGAAGGATTAAGTGCAGTTGATACTCTTTATAGTTCGGCACTGTGGGGACAACCTCTGATCACCCTGAACTAGTTATAGCTCTGCTTCTAATGAAGCTCAAACCCTTTGGAAAAGAATTTACATACCCTTCAAAATTATTTGAAAATAGAGTTTTTAGAGGCAGTGTGGTAAAGTGGATAGAAAGCTGGCCTGAAAATCTAGGTTCAAGTCTCACCCAGATTTGAGGTATGCTGACTGAGTTTTTCTGATCAAGTTACTCAAAGTTCTCTAAGACCATGAACTGAGAGGAAGGTGCTGCCTTGCAATGGCAAAGAAATCTCTTCACCTGGTGCTATTATGCTGATGAAATCACAGGTCTAATCCTTATTCCTCTCCTAAAGAATAATTCATCGAGTTTTTAAATTAAGAATACATTTTCCTAGCTAATCAAATTTAAAAATTAAAAAAGGACAGAATTCATCTTCCAGCTTGGGTTGGTAGCCTGTATTCAGAACCATGCTTTCTTGGGCTTACTGATATCCTACCTAGAGCTAACAATCACTTAAACAGTCATATTTGATAAAGCTTCTTCAAGTCTCATTAGCATTTATGGATCTTCAAGTAGCAATTAAAAATCCCCTGCATATTATTTATTGATGCATAAATAATTTTATGGCTCACTTTATTGTTATTTATGATACACTAGAGTAAAAAATGTGTGCTATTCAAGTGCAAATATTGATCAAATCACTCACATCATTGAATAATTAAGTGACAAAGATTTTTTAAATGGGTAAAGAGTGAACTGGGAAATTAGTATGGAGAAATGACACATTTATATACTTTTCTAATGACCTAGTAACCTCTGTGTAAAATGAGGACGCAGACAATTTTCACATGTAGGCAGGGAGTAGAGAATTTTTTTTTTTATGCAGTAACAGAAAGAGCTTTGCAACATAATCTCACTCAGTTCATGTTCATTCACTTATTCCTTCATAGGGTCATTACTACCTATTGTAGACCATAAAACACTATATAAAAGGATTCATATATTTTCATGGGTAAAAAAGTGATTAGATGGAAGAATATATGCTACCTTCCTAACTGTTATGATGCCAACTTGGAAACTTGGATCCGTGTTGATGTCAAAGGTGTCCAGGCCATCTCCATCCACAATGGTGTACTTCATTTCTGCATTGATTCCTTCATCCAGATCTTTGGCAAATACACGTCCCACTGTAGAACTAACTGGAGCTGATTCTAACACACTCATCTGGTAGTGCTCTGAAAAGAGAGGTGGGAAGGGGGAATTGTCCACCCTATGTCAATATGAAAACACACTGGTATTATGTAGAGCAACTCACCAGTCACAAAGAGAAAATATAAGCTACGGTTATCCTGTAAGGTAGGATAGTGAGTATAAAGTCTTAGTCTCCTGCTTTCCTGACTAACATTCACATAGGTTTTACAGAACACTTTCCCTACATTTCCTCATTTGTTGCTTCTGGTTGAGCTTCAAGGACCTGTCCATTAGTGTGCTTCAGTAGAGGAGTGACCTTCTACATGTGTCTTAAATTCCTTGGGCTATAGTTCTTCATTTATAAAATAATGGGTTTGGACTTAATGATCTCCAAGGTCCCTTTTATCTCTAGCATTTGGTAGGTCTCAACAGCAAATCAAACAGGAGTGCTGTAAAAATAAGATGTACACAATCCATCCAAAATAACTTTGCCGTGGCACCAAGGCAGAGGAGAACAGTCTTCATTCCAGTGAGCGTCTCTTGCCCCTTTTAAAGCACAAATGTTGTTTTTGGCCTGGGAAGAATTATCGTTACGTGCCAGTCTTTTACTTCTTTCACTTAAACTTAGATGTCTCCCCAAACACCTTTGCCAATACATCATCAACTAATTCATTAGCTGCCTTCAAGAGAAGTATAGAATAGATCTTAAAAACTAGCCACTTGTTTGCTCTGCAGACATTATCTACAACTACATCTCCCCTCGTTGGGTAGGACAGTGGGCCCTGCATGCTGGTGAATGGGACCTCCCTCCCAGTGCTAAAGGGCATGTAAGTCATGCATGCTGGAGTAATAGCAACAAAGAGTGAATCTCCCCAAGCTCCAGGTGAGGTATGTAAATGAATTATTGATGCAATAGCACCCTAATAAAGGTGCCTACCTTTGGAACAAGCCTCTCATATCTTTTTCTCTGTGTTCTGGGATCAGGTCCATGGAAAACTTTGAGTACAGAACTGTACATGTCATTATGAGAGGATTACCTGGTAGCCCCCTGCTAGCTTTGACTTCTTCTATCACACTGGTAATGTCATCCTTTTCTCCATCATGACATAGATCCCAATTTACCTTGGTTTCTTTCCAGGCCCATGGATATTTATCTCTGTCAAAATGTTTGACTGCCAGAGAGCTAAATTTTTTAATAATCCTCATTATTTAGTGAGTCATACCTAAATAATGAAGAAAAATACGCAACCACATTTTCCTAAGAATGTGATATCTCTCCTAAAGCATTTCCCAAATCACACCAAAGCCTGAATACAGAGGCCCTGAATTTCAGACAACTTTGGGAAAGGAGGCAGCACCAAACCACACACTGACTTGTATAATGAGAATTTAGACACATTGACTTGTATAATGAGAATTTAGACTGATTCTTGCCTAGGTTGGGATGTGCCAATGGCTGCCAGGTTTAAGGTTACACACACACAGTAAGTTGATGGCAAAGTCTTAAGGAGCACTCAGGATTCCTGAAGCCCAATCAAGCAAATATATACATACAATCATTACATTATGAGCTCCTTGAGAACACAGACTGTCTTTTGCCTTTCTTTGTCTCTCCAGCACCTGTCATGGGTACTTGCAGGTGGGTACTTATTAATTATAAGTATTATATATAATTTTATTATATATTATAAATTATATAATAATTATATAATTATTTATTAAGTGGGTACTTAATAAATAGATGTTTACTGACTGACATATATATATATATATATTTTAAACACATAGTCTATTAAAGTATGAGGGAGATACAAGGGCTCCTGCTTATTTCTGTTCACAATATTCAGTTAAGTAAAAATTAGTCAACTATGGAATGGTAAGTTTGCCATTTATCAATAGCCTACAGTGAGTAGCCATGGATTTTCGAAAGCAGAAAACATAAGTGATTCTCATCAAAAATGGGATAAAAATCAGAATATTAATGGAGTAGAAGAAATAACTGAAGATTGCATTGAAGGAGATGGAGCTCCCTTGAACTTGGCTTTAGTAAATCATAAGAGTAAATAATAATGTAAAGGGAGACAGCTAAGGGGCAGAGTGGATAGAGTGATGCACCTGGAGTCAGGAAGACATGAGTTCAAATCCAACCTCAAAAACTTACTAGCTGTGTTACCTTAGGCAAGTCACTTAACCCTCTTGGCCTCAGTTTCCTCATCTGTAAAGGAGTTGGAGAAGGAAAAGGCAAACCATTTCAGTATCTTTGACAAGAAAACCCCAAATGGGGTCATGAAGGAGTCAGACACAATTGAATGACAAGAAGAAAGTAAAAAGTACTAAAAAAGTACTTTACTTTGAAAAGTAAGGCAATAATAAAGTAAAGGAAATGATGATGTAAATTGAAGAAAAATAAAACATCTGCAAGCTATTGAGAATGCAAGGGAAGAGGAGTTAATATGGGGAGGACACTGGGAAGCACATAGACTTAAATTTCTTCTGTTTATTTTCCATCTTGTCTTTAATGGAACATAGTCTGTAGTTTCATTCTGTCTCATCTTTTCTGTCAGTTATTTGACTTTCAAGAGAAGAATAGAGGGCATGACTGAAATGCACAGGAATCTATTACTAAATCTGTGATCCTCTGATTTGTTTCAGATAATGGAACTGGGGAGCAGGACTAACATTTCTAGCTTCTCATTTCAGTCCTTCATGCAAACTGCTTTCAGATGAATCTTCCTAGACAGCCCTTTCACTCTATTACACTATTACACCCTTCTTGTAAAATATCTTAAGGTTTATAATTGCCTACAAAGTCAAGTCAAAATTCCTTATCCTGGCACCTAAAGTCCTTCACAATCTATCCCCAACCTTATGGGAAATTGATTTGTTTATTCTATTTTGTCTTGCTCATTTCTGTGCAGGCCCCTGTAATGCTAAGGGAATTTGGAGATCTTCCCTGCCCCTTAATGGGCCTGACTTGGAACACAACAAGAGAAGCTTACTTAGGGAGGCTTGTTTTTCAGGAAGGTACATACCTTTTGTTCTGGAAGAGTTGCGTGATTTGACCAGATGAAACTCTGGGCAGCCGTTGAGCCCCCCCAGCTTTGAAAACCCAGGTGTTGGGTGTTTCTCTCTCTGGTACCTAACTATGTAGGTATGTGATGGTCAGACAACTAGAAGCCCTGTGTGTTGGTCTATCGAACTATATACTATTTTCTCTGTATTTTTTTCTGCTTGTAACTTCTGTTTGTATTTTCTCTGAAGTTCAGGGTGCTGACTTTTTCCCTTGAACTAGGTAAATAATATATGTTTGATTAAACTAGGATTGTTAACCCCTTTTGAGTTGCTTTCCTTAGAGAAGCAGATTAAATTAAAGAACTTGTGTAGCAGCCATCCTGGGTATGCTAGGGTGCTTGCTGCTACAGTCCTCTTCCAGTACTCTGTGGTCCAATCAAACCTTTGGATCAAAGGTTCAACCTGACCTTCTTGGTGATTGTTACACATGATATACCATCCCTCTCCATAGATTTATCCTGACTATTCCCCTTACCTGGAATGTATTCTCTACTCAACTTGTGTAAATCTTTGTTTCCTTCCAAACTCTTCTGAAGCTCCACCATCATCATGAAGTCTTTTTCTAATGCCTCAGCTGCTATTGCCCTTTTCAGTCATGCACTCCTGCTCTCTGGATTTGTTCTCAATGTCCCAAAAACCTTTACTTTCTAAAAGATCACTTTAACCCTGGAATTCACACTTTGGAAATGCCCTTAGACCCTTTCCCTCTGATTGGTTGGTTTGATCTAGAATTTCCATTTAAAGGGGGCATCCAGACCAGCCATCTCTTCGTTTTTCATCAGGCTAAAATCTTCTTCATCCCCCACTCTGCTCAGTGCCAGGTATCACTTCTTTCCCTCCTTTTTAGCTTCCTTTTATGTGTTTCCTTTATTAAAATATAAGTACCTTGAGGGTAGGAGTTGTTTTTCTTTTTGCTTGTATTGGTATTCCCAGAGCTTAGCATACTGCTTGACACATAATCAGTGTTTAATAAATACTTGTCTAATTCCACCAAAAATTACCTCGTTTCATTTCATATGTATTCATTTATATATCCATTGTTTCCCTGATAGAATGCAAGCACTTTGAACTTCATTTCTGTCTTTGTATCCTCAGCACCTAGCAAAATGCCTAGCACATAGTAGGAATTTAATAAAGATTTGTTGATTTATTGATTGACTCAATACTGCTTCATCCTATAGGAACTACCTCCTTTTTCCCTATGCCTACTTCCCTAGTCTCCAATCCCCATTCAAGTTATACCTTCCTGATAAGAGTAATACCTCTTTTAAATGCCTCTGGGATATTTTACATTATATTATTATAGTATATCATGTTATATCATATCATATTATATATTATATTATTGCATGTTTTGTGATATATGCTTTATATTGTTTTATGTTATGGCATATTGTCATGTTGTGTATGATCTTTACTATTGACTTGGCAATTATAATGTAATGCCTTAGAATTATTTGATTTTTTATGCGCACATCTTTAATTTTTCCATTTAGATTTCAAGCTTCTTGAGAGAAATGCTTCTCTTTGTCTTTGATTTCCCCACAGTATCTGGAATATAGTACTTGACAAATATTGACTGAGTGGAATTCAAAAGCTAAAGTGATTGACAACCTTGCTTTAATGCTTGAGGTCTAGAAGAGGAGAGCGATGGCTGAGAGAGGATAACATTGATGGGGCAGTATTGATGGGGAAGATACCATTTCTAAACCTAATAGAATTTCTGTGAATCTAATTATTTTTAAAAATTATTTGGAAGGAAAAGCTAAGCATAGGATCTAGAAATGGGATGGACATTGGAGACCATTTAGTCTGGTTTCCTCATTTTTAGGAAACTGAGGTCCAGAGTAAATAGCAGAGTGGAATCTGAACCCAGATTGCATGACTTCTACTCAATTCAAATCAGTCCAATAAGCATTTCTTAATCATCTGATTTGTGAAGGTCACTGTGACAGGTAATGGGAATACAAAGATATAAGTGGAAAACATTTCCTTCTCTCAAACAGCTTACATTTTATTTAAAGCACTATGCCCTTTCCACCATAATACTGTCTCTCAATTATGGCTTGTTTTCAAGTTTCCTAAATAATATTTCAAAATCACAAATACATCATTGCATCATTTTATTTAGATGGGCGTAATTATACAAGAAAACACATTGTAACATCATGTGTAGAATAAAGAGGTATGTGTTGAAAGTTATTGTGACTATGTCTTTGCTGCTAAATAAAGCTAGTGAATGAAGTCTTAGAGTTATTTAGTTTAATGAGAAACTAGGAAAAAATATTGAAATTTCATGAGAGATCTCAATTTCATCCCGGTATTGCCTAACATGGACTCTATAAGCACATTTGATAGATACTCACTCTGTGGAAATCGAGGCGGATTATCATTGACATCAGAAAGGGTAATGTTGACTGTGGTTGTTCCAGCCAATCCCCCGAGCTGTCCTCCCATGTCCTTGGCTTGTATAATTACTTCATAGTATTCTTTTGCTTCTCTGTCCATGTTCATAAGTGCTGTCCTAATTACACCTGCAGGATAGCAAAAAAGTCTGTTCTTAAGGCAAATTATAAATCTCAATTCCAGTTTGGAAAGAAATAGGCCTTGGGTCATGTGTTGTGAGCATTAAATCAAAATAGAGATTACTCTTATTAGTGGGGTTCTGAAGCACCAGTTAGTGTTATTGAACTTATCCCCAAATTTCCCAGCAAAGTCAGCTTCCGAGGAGACATTTTCCTTTTGGTCACATTACTGAAAAGAAACATGAGGTGGCAGCAGTAGTTCTCTTATAGACCCAGGAAACCGAAAACAACACTATTACTACCTATGCTGACTTACCAATGATAATGACTTTTGGTCGTAAGAATAGAGCATCAGAGAGCTATTCCTCTTTGGCCATTTGAATGAAAATTCCTCTTTTCTTCTTCCAATGTAGCCTGTCCTTTTCTCTAACCTTTTCCTGCCTTGCTGTTTCCTCTTCTCCAATCCACAGGAAGGTGAAGCTGGGCTTTGGGGAGAGATTTCCCTTTTTGTTTTGTTTTTAATCATTCCTATTTTGCTTTTTTTTCTGCTTACTTTCAAGCTCACAGTGCACTATATTCAGGAAACCTGAGACATGAAGAATGCTCTGTGAGTTGTTTATTTTTAACAAGCATAGAGGATAAATCTCTCCAAACAACAGTAGAACAGCTATGGGATGACATGGGCTTCATTTAAAAAAGAAATGAGACTGAAATCATAATGCATTGGAATATGTGGTTTGGATCCTGCTATGGATCCATTATATAACAGCGGCCAATTGGGAAATATGTTCTCTCTGTTTATTTGAAATACTAAGTATGGACATGAAAGAAAGATGAAAGGTTTATTCATTCCAAGATTTATAATCTCATTTGTGACTAAATAGTATTTTTATATGAAAAAGAAAGGGAACAGTTTCTAGTTTGACTCATATAGCATTCATTTTGAATTATATTGCTAACTTTCTAAAACGAAATACATAGAATTTCTTGTTTTTTTAAATGTTCTCTCTGCCCTCTTGGGGCAGCTTTTTAATTTGCTTTTGACCTTGACTTTACAAATGTCCCTTGGGAGCTGTCAAAATAATTTGTAGTTTCTCTGAGGATATAGAGGACTTAGCAACATCATCTTACCAATGTGTTCTCCATTCACATTTCAGTGTATTCTGAATAAAATTTCTCTTTAGGATTTGGGGAAAAATAACAAATTTCTATTAGTTTACTAATAATATAAAATCAAGTTTATCTGTGATATCCTTACTATCTTCCCTTCTGCAGAGAAACTCGATTCTCCTCTGAAGTGAGCAGAACTCTCATGTGATATCTGTCACCCCTTCCTTGAATTTCTATAGTGTTATTCCAAAGGTACCTTCTTTGTCAGAAGCATCTTCATATGCTCCCAACCTTTCTTCTCCATTCAAAAACTGATCTTTCATTCCTTATGGAAGATCTTACTATTTATTAACATACTGTGGTGTGAAAGTATACTGATCTGGGAATCAAGAGATCTGAGTTCTAATCTGAGGCCTTCTAGCTAGTTGTATGACTCTGGCCAAATTACTTAACAACTCGGGGTCTTAGTTTACTTATCCATAAAAACAAAGTGTTGGACTATATGGATTTTAAGGTATCTTCTAGGTCTAATATTCTGTGTTTCTAGTATGAAGATGTTAATGAGTTGACTCAAGTATTCAGATGGATCTATTACTTGTTGATTGGGGAGTTCCCTCCAAATATACAGATTACAACCATTCTTGCCTACCCTTACTGTGCGAGTCTCATCCATGCTGACCAAAATTTTTCTATAGGCATTCCAATTAATGTTCTGGGGAAATCTCTCATCCTTTCCCAAACTCATGAGGATACCACCGGAACACTCTGGCTGTCCACCTTACATCCTTTGCTCTTGCCCTATGAACAGTGCATCTCCTTTTTCTATTACACAATTCTCCTGTTCATCCTAGGAGTTCCTCCCTGGTTATATGTTGGCGTCTGCTTATGCCCACCACACACCTTTCTGTTGCTCACTCTACGTTGTTCATACTCAATTATTCAGAAGCAGTAGCATTCCAGATCTTCCTGAAATATAGTAACACTGGTAACATATTTATATTGCCAGGATGGGCCATCACTATTGTGGCAAGTTTGGGTTCAGTCAGAGTGCTTTGCGATTTTCATAAAGCAAATCAGCCTACTCTCATACTCATCAACTCCTTGTCCCTCTGGACTGTCTGTTCTTGAATGTTGGATAAGCTATGGAGTATCCATTCAAATTCATGGTGAAATCTGGGCAACTAACATTCTTCCTTCAGTTCATCTTTATTGTGTGGCTAGATGGGCCAAATTTTTGTGAGTGTTTACAGAACTTCAGGAGGTTCTATAATGTCTTAGGGCTAGATATAATCAAAACAATATTATCTATAAACAGGACCATGACTTCGTCTTCCACCAGGAATCTCTTTTTGATCTGGACTCTGTGCCATAGTGCCTCCATCACCATCTTATTTTAGTTCTTTTGGGTCAGTTTTTATGTTTGTTATTAGAAGGTTTTAAACATGATTATTTCTGCATTACATATCTTTAAAGGAATCTGGAACATTCTTGATATATGAATGGGAGCTATCTTATTATAAAAGAAATGCATTTTTGTAGACATTTCATTCTATGGAGTTGAATGCTTTCTCTTAATGAGATCTTATATTCTCTCGATCTTATATTATGTCTCTTATGCTCTCTATATTTTTTAGTCAACTATGAAGTGATAAAAATGTGTTCCATTTATTGAATATCATTCACAAAAGCGTCCTTATTCTCTACTAATATTCTTATCAAGGATGTCTTCAATTCATATAGATAACCCTCATAAACATTTGGTATAAGCATAAAAGACAATAATTGATTATGTTCTTGGTCACCTTTTTTTTTTTAAATCAACAAGAACTCAGAATTTTTCCATACCTTTGGTATCTTCCCCTCTTTTAGATACCTTGGAAATATATCCTTCCAACTGTATTGCCTCCAGCATAGAATACATACACACATACATACTACGCACATATGTATATATTCTTGTATATGTATGTGTGCATGCATTTTCCTGTCTTTGTTATCTTTATGGCCATTTGTACTTCCTCTGTAAGCATTTTGGGCATTGTAATATTAGGGTCCAATGTGGTAGTTCTACTATCTTTGATGGAGAAAAAAAATTGTAAAAATTTTTGTAATTCTTTTCATGGGTTAACATGTGACCTTATTCAGACAATAACCTCCTAGAGGAAACAGCTGAACCAAAAGCTACTCCCATTTGTATGGTGCTTTTCTTAGTCTGTGAGGTAGGTTGGGCAAGTTTTATTACAACCATTTCATAGATGAGGAAACTGAGGCATAGGGATGATGTGACTTTACCACAATCACATAGCAATTTGTTGTGTCAGAGATGGAATTGAAACCCTAGTCTCTCCTGATGCCAAGCTCTGTGATCTTTTTACTTCATCAGGATACCTTTTTCATACCCAAAGTCATGACTCTAATAGCAGAAATTTTATGGACCATGCTGGGGTACAGGCCTTTTAGTCCCATTCAAGTTTTTATGTGACCCTATGTACTACACAGTCTTATTTATACAATATTATTCTGTTCTTTTTAAAAAAAATTTATGTTTATTTTTAGTTTACAACATATTCTGTTCTACTAATTCCAAATGCTATATCTCTAGAGAGTCCTGCACTTAAAGTGAGAAAAAAAAATTAAGTACAAAATGGCAGAGATATGGCTTAATAGCAATTTATGTTAAAAAAAAGTTCAGGGTGTGCTAATGAATTGCAAGCTCAATATAAATGAACAGGGTGATACAGAAGCCAAAAAGCTAATGCTATCTTTGGCTGTAACTGCATATAGCATGAGAGAGACCGACATTTGGGAAAGCAGAACTAGGACCCTTGCTTAGAAGTTACAGGGACACAGATTTTGATTCACAATTAGAATTGTCAGAAAATGGCATGAACTACTTTGTAAAGTAGGGAGTTTTTCTCCACTGGGATTAAGTAGAAGGTAAATGGTTACTTCTCAGGGATGCTGTAGAAGGAATCTGTTTATGGCCGTGTGCGTTAGCTATGGACCTCTGTGGTTCCTTCTAACTCCAAGACTCCATAACTTTTTCTTTGTATCCCTGGCTCCTAGCACAGCACCTTGATAAATTCCTTAAAAGCCCTTAATAAATTCCTCTTAATTGGTTGAAGGATTGATTTAGAGCAGTTAATCCCATAATAGGTGGTTGTGAAATACTGAGGGAACATATCACACTTCTCTGACCCTTGGTTTTAGGATAGTACCTGTTTTAGAGTCCACGGAAAAATATGGCTGGCCCTGAAGAATGCTGTACACTACCCTGGCGCTGTTCCCATATGTTGGGTCGTCAGCGTCGGTTGCTGTCACTTGGATAACTGAGGTGCCTGTGAAAAAGAGAGTGGAACTTTGTTAAAATCATGTCTGGGAAGAAGGGACAATAGTCCCGAGTGGCCTTTATTACCACCCTATGAAGTGTGGAGTGGAATTTCAATGAGGAGAGCTTCCTTCCTTTTGGTGCCTTGGGTTTTCATGGCATATCTTATAACTAATTTTTAGTGCATGTTGGACTTTCTTGTTTACATGTTTTTAGCACACAAGTAGACAAGACAGTCCTATGGGCCTTTTGATAGAATCTTTACATGCAGCTCACATTCTTAATTTAATTTACTCCTTTAATGGTATTAAAATATTTTTTTCCCAAATAGATTTGAAAAGTCATCAAATTAAAAACTATTCTGAACCGTATAACAAAACCAGGGTTATTTGACATGATAGTTGATTCTCATAGCCAAAAGATTTTGTTCAAACTTTAAGTGATGATCTGGTCTTGCTGACCTTCTGAATTTTACTTTACAATTTGTAAGGGGTTTTTGCATAATTCCTCATTCTCAGTGCATGCCTTGGGGGTAGTCTGTTTGCCAGTTGTTATTTGTGTCAGTAAGTCTTTAACATCACCTTACCTACAGGGGACATTTCTGGCACGGTGGCTACATAAGGTCCATCCAGGAATTTAGGCTCATTATCATTGATGTCTTGGATTTTAATAATGAACTCTGACTCAGGCTCCATAGGCCTGCCTGTCCGCCTGTCCAGGGCTTGTGCCCTTAAAGTGTACTGGGCCCTTTCTTCCCGATCCAGTCTCTGAATCGCATGGATGTCTCCGGTAGTATCGTCTATTGTGAATACAATCCCGGCTCCTTCTCCTGACAGAATGTATTTGATAGACCCATCACCCCTGTCCATATCTGAATGAAGCTGCAGGAAAAGAAAGATTCTATTAAGAAAATGAACCTATGTAGTGAATGAAGCTTGGCAAATTACATTTAAATTCTGTAAGAATTCTTTAACATCTTTCAAAACATAGTAGTTGTTTTTCACTAACATGTTTATCAAAGTTCATCAACAGATACATTTTTACATTGAACAAGGGCATATCTTGACTTAAAAAGCTGGAAGAATATAGTCCAAATTATCCATAGAAAGACACTTGAAAACACACATGAAAACCCCCAAGGTCAAGACATTGACTGTTATCTGGAAAAATTAGAAGTATAGTATCAGGAGTCCTAAGAAATATAACTCCTAAATCCAGGGAAAGACTAAACCTAAGGATTTTTTTTTTATTTCCTTGAGTAGATAACAAGTTTCTTTTAAAATAATACCCTCCTGTCCCAAAAGCTTGCCCCTTGAATATCTCTATTGACCAATCATAAAATTCCCATTAAATGTCTTAAAATATATAAAATCATTTTTTTATCATTTTAAAAAAGGAAGGTCTTTGTGAATCAATAAGTTACATAAGCATTTCATTTTGTGAAGATTCAAATTGGCTAAAAAGAGGATGACAGCTCCTAATGTCATCTGTCAGTAGACAGATATAGAATTTAACCGCTTAGCTGCCAGTTCAACACCATGATCACGTCTTTCCCTTGAATAGGATGAAGGTGCTTTTTGAACTAAGAATCCAGGGAATCTTCAGGGGTCTGAATCGTCCTGATTGTTCAGAGGAGACTACGTGACCAAACTGACCCTGATTTTGGGCATCACAGTCAGTCTTTAGCCTTCCTTTCTAGGCTTATTCAAATTCCTACCTTTAAAGTACTCTGTTTCAGCCAAACTTGCTCCCTTACTCTTCCCTGCTGCAGAATTCTCTCTCCCACCTCAGTGCCTTTGTATCGAGTGTCCTCCAAGCCTAGAACACACCCCACTCCTCATGTCCTACCCAACAATGGACATAAGGCCTTTTCTGATTTCCCTAGTGCAAATGATCATGTTTACATGTTGTAGAGCTCTCCTCCTACCTATTCCAGCATGGTAAAAGTCCCTGAAGCAGGGGCTGGAGTGAGTGAGTGATTGAGAGAGAGACAGTGTGTGTGTGTGTGTGTGTGTGTGTGTGTGTGTGTGTGTGTGTGTGTGTGTGTGTGTGTTTTGTCTCTGTATTTCTAGGGCTTAGCAGAGTGTCCTGTCCTCAGAAGATGCTAAATGAATACTTTTGGATTAAATTGGCTAATACACAAATAAATGAAAATAGACAGATATAGGAAGAAGTGCCACTTTCTTTACTGTTCTTTTTTCAACACCATTCTCATGATCCTCTAAGGAAATGAAGTACAGTATTATTACCCTGGACCCTGTTTTGAGTTTTAGCATGATGGATTTGGGCACAGAGAAGTACTGTCTTAATAATAATAGCAGTATATATTGATATAACAATAATAATAATAAAGAGTATGTGGAACAGTGGATAGACTGCTGGGCCTGGAGTCAGGAAGATCTGAATTCAAATCCTTATTCAAACACTTACTGGTTGTATCATCCTAGGCAAGTCACTTAACCTTTATTTGTCTCAGTTTCTTCATCTATAAAATGGGGATAAGCATAGAATCTATCTTCCAGAGTTGTTATGAGGACCAAATGAGTTAACGCATATAAAATCCTTTGCAAACCTTAAGGCACTATATAAATGCTAGCTATATGTTACTAGGGACAAAAATGGTTCTTGCTTGGTGGCTTAGGCCTTTGGCGATAAACCTCTCTGAACTTAAACTGTGTTTGTTTTCAGAGGGTCAGCCTAGGTGTTCCGTGTCAGGGCTTATCCTTGAAGGATCTTCATCTTGGTAGCACCTGCTAGACTTGGAGTCCATTAGCCAAGGCCCTGAGAAGTCAGGGTCACCTCCATGCCATAACGAGGCAGCAGAGTAAGATTTGAGTTTTGGCTGGGGTTAAATTCTGGTTAAATTCTGTCCATTGCTGCCAACTCCAGTGTGACCCAGATTGTTAGCACTAGCATTTTTCCAGTGAATAGTTTCTTATGATTAATTTACAAAAAAAGACAACAGATGTTGTCATTTATGCCATACATGTTTAGCCAGAAGGGTACTAATGCACACAGATTTTCTTGTCTCCCTTCAGAACTCTGGTGCTGTAATGGGGTTAGCGGGGGAACACATGGACTGGATTCTTCTGGTAAGTGCAATTCTCATGCATGGTCACAGAGGGTCAAAGCTCTAGCTGACTATTTGAATTTACTAGTATAGTGTAAATATGAAGATGCCTGCTAGTAATTAAAGGGCATGGAGTCACAGAAGAGACCTGAAAATACATATAAAACACTCTTCTACAAAAAGGTTGGGGACTGTTGCTGAATTTGAATGGCTCTCAAAGTGACTCACTATAAAATGATGGAAGCAGCTATTTTGCTGCCTAGAGGATGCCATGCTTTAGCTAAAGGAGGGAGCATAAAATGGAGTGAGAAAAAGCCTAGGATTTTTTCCCCACTAAAAATTCTATTTAAAATATGGTGTTCTTTCATTTTCACATTCAACATGCTCTCCTATTATTTTTCACAATTGAAACCTTCTATTTAAACAGTTCAGAAAGCACAGGGGCACAGCTCTGACTCTACACAGCAGATCTTATTCTGTTTGGACCTGGTTATACATAAATAGAAATCCATCCTACTTGCAACTGTGCTATGTGTTGGAACTGCCTTTGGTTAAAACGGAAAACTCTGTTTTTCCCCCTCTTTAATAAAGAATGATACCTTGGAGAAGAAACACACAACTCTTTATAACTTAGGATAAAAGAGCTTAATTTAGGCAATGGCAGATTGGAAAGGAACAAAGGAATTGAAATGATGTTAAGGCAAGTTATGGGGGCGTGTGGGGGGAGGGAGGTGGCAAATTTCAGCTCAATGGAAAGATATTCCCAACAACAGGTCTCCATCTGAAAATAGAATGTGCTGTTTCATGAGGTAGTGAGCTCCCTAATAGCCAAGGTTATTAAACCAAGGTTATATAAGTAGATTTTGTCAAGGGATGCATTTTCAGGTATAAATTGGACCATATAGCCTATATAATCCCATTAAATTCTAAAACTATGATAAAATCAGAGAATTTCAAAGAAATCTGTATAATCATTCCAGAAAACTGCTATGCTTCCCTGTAGCAATTTAAAAATTGAAAGGAAAATTATAAATAAAATCACACTACAGAGTAAAATAGATACTCAGTACATATTGGTCTTTACTGATGACAGAAGTCTAATGTTTTCCTTATGTTTCCAATTTAGTGTTGTTCAATTGTTTCAGTTGTGTCTGACTCTTTGTGACTCCATTTGGATTTTTCTTGGCAAAGATATTGCAATGGTTTGCTATTTCTTTCTCCAGCTTATTTTACAGCTGAGGAAACTGAGGCAAACAGGGTTAAGAGATTTGCCCCGTGTCACACAGCTAGAGGTCAGATTTGAACTCAAGAAGATGAATCTTTCTGATTCCAGGCTCAGCCCTATGTTTCCATATCCGCCTTGGAATCTACTCAGGTCAGGTCTTAAGACTCCAACCTTCCTTTTGAGTGGCACTGGGAGAAGGACTTTGGAAATGCATTTTCAGCTGGTAAGGGAATAGGAAGAATGAATTTAAAAGTAATAACTAAAACCCAGGTCAACAAATATTTATTTAGTACCCACTGTGTTTGTGAACATGTTTAAAAGGACATCTACAGAGCCAGCCTTAGGCAAAAACAATCTAGATGAAGTTTGTCTGTAATGTGTTATTTAAATCCTCTATCCTATTTCTAGAGTTCCTCGCTCTTTTCCCCTAGCAAGTCCCGTTGCTTGGCGCTATCCCACTCTTCACTCTTTATAAAAACCTGATCTCTTAGATAAGGATCTGCTATCCAGGATTAATAGGAATTTAACTCCATGGGTTATCTTTTCCAAGGGCACCTACATTTTAAGCCTTATTTCTCATGGTGAATGAAAGACTCTGTTCCCATTTTAAATTATTTTCAAGCATCAGTCAATAGGTGGAGGAAAAAAAAACTTTTTCAAGACTCTTCTGGGTGTCTGAGTTAATACAATGCAGTCACTGTTACATTGTCATCTTCAGAGCATTGTGGTATAGTGGAAAAAAAAAAACACTTCACTTGTGGTCATAAGACTCTAAGTTCCAGGCTTGGCTTTGACTATTTGTATGACTGTGGGTAAGTCATTCTTTTTCTCCAAGCCTCAGTTTCCTTCTTTGCAAAGAAGGAATACTTTCTCTACCCATAGGATTTGTATGAGGCTAATGTGTAATAAACTTTAAAATCCAAACAAAGTATGAATTGTTATTAAAAGGCTAACCTGGAACATCCAAACTCCCTGAAAGCTGTGGCTACACATACACACGCACTCACATACACATATATATTTAAATAAGACCTGTGGTTTTATTAGTGTAGGAAGTACCTTTATGTACTAAGGCAGCTCCGTGTCTATTACTTAAAAGATTAATTAATCTTAGAGAGTGGCCCAACACATTAGAGTTTAAGGGACTTGACTAAGATCACATGTATATGTCAGCAGCAGGACTCCAACCCCAGGTCTTTCTAATTGAGGCCAGCTCACTGTTCACTACAACTGCATCTCTACTATCTTCAATACCAGTTTTACCACATGGTTTAAGAAGCCAAACTGGAAAAAATAGGGAAAGGATATGTTTTAGTGCAGATTCTACGTCTGTGTCTTTCTTTCCTTTTCAGATTCTTCTAAATTATTTTTCTAAAATGTCCTCTTGCAATGCTGAATTAGCACCCTGTGGTCCATTACATTGGTCATATGTCATACACTTACTAGCTGTGTGGTCCTGAGACTAACTTCTTTCTACCTCAGTTTCCTCATCTTTAAAGTATGGATGATAATAGTACCCACCTAATAGAAATATGATAAAATGAGAGAATATTTGTAAAGTGCTAGACTTCAGGGTTGGGGAACCTGCAACCTCGAGGCCACATGTGACCTTCTAGGTCCTAAAGTTTTACAGAACAAATCCTTATACTAAGGGGATTTGTTCTGTGAAGTTTGGATTCAGTCAATGGGCCACCTGTGGTTGGGAATTTGTTCTATAAAACTTGGATTCAGTTAAAGGGATGCACTTGAGGACTTAGAGGGCCAGATATGGTCTTGAGGTCGTAGGTTCCCCACCCCTGTACTAGATAAATGCTACCTATTACTATTATTAAAATCACCTGGGGGTGGCTAGGTGGTGATGTGAATAGAGCACCCACCCTGGAGTCAGGAGGACCTGAGTTCAAATCTCGCCTCAGACACTTGACACACTTACTAGCTGTGTGACCTTGGGGAAGTCACTTAACCCTAATTGCCCTACCCTCCCCCCTCCAAAAAAAGAAGCAAATAAAAAATCACCTGGTTACTTTGTTTCATTCACAAGGCTCCTTTTCTTCTCCCCTTCCTCATAACTGATAATGTTATTTAGAAGATCATAAAATCCCAGACATAAATGTGGCAGGGACCTTAGAGGTAATTTTGTTTGACAAGTTTAACAGTTTATGAAACAGAGTCTCAGAATAAGCAGCAGAGACAGGATTCAAATGCTGATTTTAGGACTTCAAGTTCAGCACCTCAGAGTTAAAACAATCTGACTTCATGTCCTTCTTCTGATACACCATTTGCATGACTCTGGACACCTTTCACTGTCCCCAGATAACTAACTAAGATTTTAAATGACAAATATGCATTGATAAAGAGACTTTGCTCACTGAGAGTTCCTTATACCAATGAAATCACAGGTTTAAAAAGATGCTTTTTTAAAAAGTGTTGTTGCGGTTTAAACCCAGGGACACCAAAAAGTGGTTGAGGTTTCATCATGTATTGTGGTGGAATCATCTAAAAAAATTGAGAGTCAGACCACCTCTAATCCAAGTATAAGCATTTATCGAGATTGACGCCTCTCATGAAGCAGGCTAAGTTCCAAGAGGAGCCAGAAATTTTAAAGAAACTTTAAAGATGGATTTTTATAAGGTATTGATGCGATTACATAACAGAAATTTATATAGAATAGAGGAATATCATTAATATTAAAAAAAGGCAGGAGGAGTTTCTTAAGGGATTAGATAATGGAGGGCAGCTCCCATCTATGGGTCCATAGTAAAACATCCTGGTCATTCTCCCTCCAACTGGCTAGCTATTGTGGTCCTGTCTGGTTAAGACAGACAGGTATTGTGGTCCTGTCTTGGGCTAGATGGATGATGTGATTTTGATTAAATATAAGAACACACCTGTTTCTGTGGGAATGGGTCTGGGGGCAGTGATGAGGTAGAGGCAGTAGCTAGTTTCCCATCACATGGACACACCTGCTGTTTCTGTGGGAACTAAGAGTTCAGGCACAAACCTGTTGTTCCAGTGAGCAATGAGGCATGTATGAAGAAGTTAAGGTATTGGCCGGGATGGGGGGAGGGTTAGGTAGGTACAGTGCGCCTGCTGTTCAGTGGGGCTAGGCCTTTAATGAAGTTAGAATATTGGGACTGGGGGCAGCTTTATTAGGATTCCATCAGTATCCATTCAGAGAAGAAGGAAAATCCTTTTTTGCATAGATAAATTGAAAGATGTTGACTATTTTGAGCTAAACTCTGATCTTGCTTTTAAAGTATTACAACACTCTCTTCCCCTACCTGAACCCACAGTTCATAGCTGCTATGGTCTTTATGTCCTTTTCTCAGATAAAACTACAACCTCTTGCTATTGTTAAAAACAAAGAAACAAACAAACAAACAAAAAAACTTCCCAAAACAACCACGGGCTATTTTTCTTCACTAGATCATAAAAGGAAAATTGCTATGACAACAATTAGGGGGTATGCCTAATTGCTGAAGATGGAACCTTCCCTTAGTCTCAAAAAATAGATTGGTACTAGAAGATCTGCTTTGAATACAGGAGAGAAGGGAAATTGGGCAATTCTAGGAAAGGAGAAACTCTTACAGTGATGTTGTTCAGTCTGACTCTGTGACCCCATTTGGGGTTTTCTCGGCAAAGATACTGGAGTGGTTTGTCATGTCCTTCTTCAGCTCATTTTACAGGTGAGGAAACTGAGGCAAAGAGGGTTAAGTGATTTGCCCAGGGTCACACTGCCAATAAGTGTCTGAAGTCAGATTTGAACTCAGCAAGATGAATCTTCCTGACTTCAGGCCTGGCACTCTATCCACTATACCACCTAGTTGTCCTTATAGAGAACAGATGGTGTATAGTCCTATCTGAAGAGGCTGGTCTAATGTTCTCTTAAGAAACCTTTTTTTTCCTGTGCCTTTTCTGTGCATCTACAAGCACTTATCTATTTTTTTTTCTGTAAAAAACAATATAGGAACTCTGTAGCTAGAGTGGTCTACTAGGTGTAGATCAGGTAGCAGTTTCTCCCTCCTTTTATTTAATTTATTAACATGGTGGCTTAAGGGGAGAATCCAAAGGGACAAAGAAGAAGCATTTTTACTCTTGAATATGGGAAGTCCCTGGTGTAAGAAAGAGCAGATTACCATTTTGTGTTTACATAGTACATTCCTCTGGAGAGCTTAATGTACTTCTCTAGCTTTTAAAATTAGAGCTCATAACATTTGTATGAGCTTCCAGGTATACACTTTCTCTAGGGGAAACTGAAGAATAGAAGTTAACTGACTTGCTCTGGGTCACAAAGCAAATCAGTAGCAGAGTTGAAAATGGTTCAATATTGATTCTTAGCTGTAATCAGCAGAACATGCCCATGTACACCCTGGAAGCGAATCTCATATTCCTTTTAAATACTTGCAGGACAGAGTGGCACTAGTGAATATGCCCACATGTCTAAGAATTCCACAGTCATTAGGGAAAGTCTCAAAGGTAATAGGGAATGATAGCTGGCACCTTCAGAATGCTGAGGTGGGGTTGATTTGAAAAATATAAAAAAGTAATTAAAGTGCTTTGTTATTAAAGATCTATGGGTTAGTCCTTTCCAACAACATTGTTGACCTTAGCAAGAGTTTGGTCCTTGGGACCCAGCATAAACCTCCTCTGGCTTTCCCTCTTTGTATATGTCAATACAATCTAGCTGGGACTTGCTACCCGAATGGTCCCTGGGAAGTTCAGTGCAAGTTCTATAAAGGCAACACCAATTACTGCTGCTAATTGTTATAGAAGTTCTTCCTGAAATGAGCAAATACAGTGGCAGGCTTTCTAAACAGACATCTCAGGGAGGTCAAGGTGACAAGAAGGGAGATACCCTAGGAGCTTCAGGGAATTAGATGTCCATGTATTACTTGCCAAAAGGAAAAAGAAAATAGTGTCTGGGAAAAAAAGCAATGGGGATATTCTAGATATAGATCTGGAAGAGGCCATTTATTCCTCATTTTGCAGCTGAGGAAACTGAGGAACAAGGAGCTTAAGTGACTTGCACAGGGTCATGTATCTAATATGTTTTGTCAGAGGTGGAATTTGAATCCAGGTTCTCTGACTCCTGAGGTAGTGCTTCAATTCAGTTCAGTGTATAGCACTAAACATATAATGTGTATATATAATCATATATGCATAAATGTATACACACACACACACACACACACACACACACACACACATATATATATATATATATATATAGTTACACACAGGGATCAATAATTTAGCCTTGTTCCAGCTTGCCATTGCCATTATAAGATAGGAACCCTTAGAAGGCTCCTTTGCCCCACCCCACAGAGATATCTGTATATTCACCCAGTGGGCACTTGAATCAGATGTGTTAGTTGGAACAACTCTTTCCTTTGGGTTACTCCTGATCAAGGCACCAGAAGCCCCTCTCAAGATTGCATCATGCACGTTGAGAGCAATTCCTACTTGGTGGTCTGGGCTTCCAGGGTCAAGGGATGGGCACATTATTGCTTACCATAATGGAATCAAATAGCATCCAGGCTCTCAGAGACTCCATCCCAACCCAGGATGGTGCACGTTGAACCAGGATGTCCACTCTGCAGGGCCATCTATGGGGCAGGGAGTGGCAAGGACTGGCATTCAGAGGGACAGAGAGGGCATGGGGCCCCTAGCTCACGCTGCCTGGTAGGTTGGCCAAGAATCAGCCAACCCAGAGTGTCAACACCCCAACCCCAACTTTAGCTTCCCTTCCCCTCAGCCCGTTCTAGAGTCCTGGTATGAGACAGAGCAGTAGAGCTAGATCTGGAATTAGGGGTCCTAACCGTGCTGACTCCTGATCACAGAGCCACACGAAGTGGACTTAATTCCTTGGGAGGATATAAATTCTTTGAGGACAGGAATGGTCTCATTTTGTATTGGTATCCTGAGGGCCTAGCACAGTGCCTGCATCATATTAGGTATTCAATAAAAATGTTTTTTGAGTTCTTCATAACATAGACAAGGTGAGAGTAGCATCTGACTACCAACAATTCCTATGCATTCGACTATCAGTGGCCCTTGAAGGTAGCAGGAGTGTGCTGGAGTCAGCTGTAAAGGACTCTGGGAGTAAATTGTTAAATTTTCAGTGTGAGCATTTATACCCCCAAAATCAGCAAACGCTACAAATCAGGGTTTGATTTATTGTTTAGTTGATTGTCTAGACTTAAAGTGATGGATTCATTTCCCACCTGGCTGCTCACCTGAACCACCCACCACTGTCTCCAGAAACGCATCTTCCTGCAAGATCAAATTAACTCTGAAATTCATACCTCTTCATTACCCCCTGTCCTTGGGGCCCCTCCCTCCCTCTATTTGGAGAGGGTGGCGAGTAGACATCTGAGAATTCTTTCCAGACCCTCTACTTAAGGAAGGGCCTGAGGCAGATCCTCATCATTTCCCATCTGGCTTCAGGACTTCATTATTCCCTTGCCCCTAATCCCCAGCCCTGCTCATGCCAGGTAGGCACCCTCTTTCCCCTTTCCCCATGTTAGTTACTTTTTATGTGTTGTCTTCCCCGTTAAAGTGTGAGAGCCTTGAGAGCAGGGACTATCTTTTACCTTTCTTTATATCCCCAACACTTAGCACAGTGACTGACACGGTTAGCTTTTAATAAATGTTTATTAACTGACTGATGGAGACAATGTTCGTAATTCAGATTAAACTTGGAAGTATGTTGTATGTACTTTTTTTTTTCCTGGAGTGCTGTATTTATCAGGACTCCCCACTGGTCAGGGACCCAGAACAAATGGCTATCCCAGCAGCTGCTCCTGTGCTAGGATCATAGACTTTGAGCTACAAAGGGCCTTATATATCATTTATTTTTGAACCCCTCATTTTACAAGTGAAGAAACTAGAGCACAAGCAAGTTAACCACAGGGCTGGAGCTGGTACAAATAACAAGTAGCAGAATTTAAATACAGATCTTAATTCCAGATTCAATTACTCTTTCCACTACAACCAGTGCTTTTTTTCTACTCTTAAACACTATGCTGTTCTTTTGCATCTGCCTCTTCCCATCCATGGCTATAGGCTCCATTTGGTTCCTTGTTGTCCTTTCTGGAGCCCTTAGGGAATCTTTTGGTTCTGAGAGAGGAGGATACTACAACTATTGAATATAAGTGATCTTCAGGTCTTCACTCTATTTTCTTTAACATTTTTTTCTTGCTTTTTTTGGAGGGGGAAGGGAAGGGCAATTGGGGTTAAGTGACTTGCCCAAGGTCACACAGCTAGTAAGCATGTCAAGTATCTGAGGTTGGATTTGAACTCAGGTCCTCCTGATTTCAGGGATGGTGCTCTATTCACTGTGCCACCTAGCTGCACCTTCCACTCTACAATCCTTTCAAAGTTTCAAGTTTCAAAGTTACTTTTGTAACTTTGTTACAAAAAAGTAACATCCATTCTCTCTTTCAAAGAGCATTAAGTCACAAACTCTACTAGGGTTATAATTTGGGATCTAAGAGGAGAATAAAAGCAATAACTCCTTGGGGAAGAAGGGAAGAATGACTTCCTTCATTTAGTTTATATAGACTTGTTGCTATTTTTTCCATTTTATGTGCTTACCCTGTCCCACATTCTTTACCAGCCCTCCCCCTCAGTGATGTAAGACAAATCTATTTAGAGCAGTAGTTCTTAACCTAGGGTCCATAGATTAGGGATTCATGTATAGATACAAGGGGATCTGTGAACTTGATTGGAAAACTATAGATAGATAGATAGATAGATAGATAGATAGATAGATAGATAGATAGATAGATAGATAGATAGGTAGGTAGGTAGGTAGGTAGATAGGTAGGTAGGTAGGTAGATTACAGACCTTTGGTTTCCTTCACAATCATATTGTTTATTTTATGCATTTAAAAACATTATTGTGATAAGGAATACATAGGCTTCACCAGACTACTAAGGGATCCATAATGTAGAAAAGGTTAAGAAGTCCTGAGTTAAAGAGAGGAAATTCACAAGCATGAAGTAGAAAGCAATTTAGGTTAAACAAGTTCTTCAGGGATTCCGAATAAGGTAGGAATCCTTATAGAAAGGAGTACAGTGAGGAAAATTTCATGGAGGAAGTAAAGTGGCTCTGGAGCATCTTAATGGGGAATAGTGAGAGAGAATGATGGTGAGGTAAAGGCAGTCAGTGGAGATGATCAAATGATGGAAAACTGAAGAGTTTAAGTTTTGTCTAATAAGCTTTAGTGAGCCATATTAAGGTCTTAATAAAGGAAATGGCATGACAAAAATTGTATTTAAGAAGATGAATATCTCAGAAGTATGTTAGGTGAATTGGAGACAGGAAGGAGAGAATCTTTGGTTTTTTCAAAGAACAAGAACTAAGCTAAGACCAATGGGAATTGAGAGGAAATGATTTTTGAAACACTGAGAAGGACCTATTGACAAAATTTGGTAAGAGGTTGGATATGAGGGATGAGAGAGACATTGCTGAGGTGTTAAACTCTGGGGAATTTGCTTCCTACGTTGGGGAGATACTTGGGCTTCTATGAGTTACTTAGTCTCACAACTTCTTTCTGTTTCTGGGGAGAGTGGCCACAATCACCTGCCTTTAAGTTATCACTTAATAGAATTTTTTATTTATTTTCAATTCACTTCTCTAGCTTCAATATTCTTTCACTTTATTGCTTTTATAGAATAGTTCTCTGATTAAAATTCAATTATAAAATAGGAGAAAGTCTAGCATTTTAAACAAGCAAGATAAACCAAAAATAATTCATTGTAATTCCATTTTAAAAAATCTACAAAAGTATCTGAAGGCACTATCTAGAGTCAGTATGTAGAGATGGCATTTGCTTTCTTTTTTATTTTTTAAGGTCAGAACCTGGGATAATGAATATGAAAATGTCTTTTAAAATGACAAAGAACATATAAATACAAGATATTAATTTTTTGGCCTTCCTTTGAAATATCCTGTATCTTTTGTAGTCATCAATCTTCTCCCTCTGTAATAATAGTAAGTGACATACATGCCACTTAAAACCCACTTTATGTGTTATTTCATTTGAGCATTGCAACTGCCCTTTACATCAGTTCTAAAGACTCTATTTGCAGCTGAAGAATCCTATGTGCTGTTTCCACTTATTAGAATATTAAACTCCTTAATAATAGGAATTGTCTCTGTTTTTGTATTCTCAGCCCGTAGCACCGAACTTGGCACATGCTAACCACTCGATAGATGCTTTTTCATTCATTTGTTCTTTATTATCTCTGCTTTACCTAGGAGGAAAGTAAGGTTCGTAGACGCATAGTTGGTAAGTGTCAGAGACAGAATGCGAATCCTTATCTTCCTGACTTTACTAAGTATAGAATTCTCTCTACCCTGCCATACTTCTTCTAGGAGGTTCCTTTTTCTCTGCCCTGCATCACCCTGGAGGTAGCTTCCTTTCTATACCCCTTACCCCCTCCTGTCAGTTTGATGTTGCTGCCACTGAGGAAGCTCACTGTCCTCCTGGGAAGGTGTTCTCTCCTCCAGACCTTTACATCTACCTCTTCTTGCCTTTGGGATGTGAGAGTAGAGAAACAAGTTCTCTTCTTTGGCAGATAATCTAACAAAACAAGTGATACTTTCCCATTTGTCTACCAACATGTTTGCCTTCCCTTATTTTGCTGTGTAAAAGCCCATATGAGGAGGCTGTCAATCACTGAAATTGTTGAGGATTAAAAAGGCATTTAAAACTCATTTCACTTATGTTAAGCAATTTCTCAAGCCCCAAACACAGGTATTGTATATGGCTGGCTATGTATGTATTCACACTCCACATGCTATAAACCATTCTGTATTATTGATTAACCTGAATTAAAAGTATGGTCTTTGAAATATTTATGACCAGGCATCCTCCCAAAACATTTATATGAGAGGAAGTAAATAACTTAGATGAATTTTCAATTTTCACAGACATCATTTACTTATCATGGATGCACTGCTATATGTCCATGTTACTACACCTGGGTATATAGAACACAGTTTCTGGAATATAATAAAGTCCATTCATTGAATCAGCATTTATGAAGTGCCTCCTATATGCAAAGCACAGCATCCATATTACTGTGAGAATAAAGCTCAAAACATTTTATATTCATGATCTTGAAATGCAGTATACTGATGATGTGCTTAAATCCACCATTGTTACTGACTCTCTCTCCCTCCCCCATGTAGTGCATGTTTTATTTCTATGTTGTAGTTCTTACCTTGCCAACATACAAAGGGTCAGTTCCAGTATATTCTTCCAGAACAAAGAATTGATTCCAAACCCAACTTCTTTTCATTCGATGGTGCAAATGTGTCTTGTCCGACAGATGTACTTCCAGTTCTTTGAGGGGCATGGGAGTGACAGACAGCACTGTGGTCGTAAGGTCCATCAACCCACAAAAGTACAAGGACATGCCAAGTCCAAGCCAACTCTTTGCTTTGCTCATTCTACCAGAGGTCCACATGGATTTGCCAGGGTGTCAAAAGGTAAAGCAAAAGAAAAAATCACTAGAGTTCAGGAATTTCTTGAGATGAAAAACTTCTCTTTATTTGGCTCTCTTAGATCTTTCAAATAAGATCCTGCTTGGAGTCTGACCACTTGAAGGATGATTTCCTGCCAAGTTAGACAAAAGACACTTTGATGATGTCAAGTTCCTCCCTTGTGTTTGAGCAAGTTCTCAAGAAACACAAATAAGTATTCAGTTTTCTACTCAAAGAATTAAAAAGTTATGACATGCTATCACTTCAATAATGTTTGGGTAATGAATAATATTTTGGTAAAAATCTTGCTATCTGTAGTCCTAAACCTTTGGACATGGATTTCATTGGGGATACAGCTAGTGAATAAATTTCTTCTCTTTTGGTAACTTAGCTGCAGGGTTTTGCTGTATTATTGATTGGCCTGAATTAATAGTATACTCTTTGAAATATTTATCATCAGACAACCTCCCCAAACACTTAAAAATAGTGCTCACTTCCAAAATTTACAGCAGATTGCTAATATTTCCATTAGAATAACTTTTCTTGGTATATCGAAAAATAAAAACAAAAGCAAGTTTGGTCTTGTTACTACTCTCCAGTACCTGCACCCTATCCATTATTGATAACATCACCAAACTTGGATTTCATTTATAAGCTGCTGTGAATCACTTGTGACTTTAATCGTTCTTTCTAGACCATTGTGGAATTCAAGTTTCACACTCTGCTGCCCCTTTTCCCATGATCTGATAGGGGCTGCTAATGTGACATTTCTAGGATTTGAACGGTCAGTTAATCATTATATCATCCACAAAAGGCTTTAAAGAGCTGATGGTCACATGCTACTGTAGGCTGGCTAAAAGAGTCAAACCAACACATTTTTCTTGCTTCAGTGTGAAAGGCTTGTTTAGGCAGAGGAATGTGGACTTTCATCAGGGAACACTTTTTCATCCCTTGAGGTTCCTTTGTGGCTGTGAAGTCAGATTAACCAGTGACCTCACTTCTGGGTTAGGGATTATAGCAATCTATTCTTCCCTGATTTGGATGGGTTTAATGAGATGGTAGAGTACTGGAAGTACCACGTCAGAACAGTCTTAATATCCTTGTGGATCTGGCATTGTCACTATTCATTCTAAGGGTTTTTGTCTCCCTATCACTACAAATGGACTCTTCAATATGTGTGTTTGGATTTAGCAGTAAAATAATGTTCTCTTTTTACAAGTATAAATTAAATGCACTGAAACAAACTTTCTTCCTGCCCCCAGCCTACAAAAAATTCAATGAAATGGCTATCAGATCCTCACAGCTGAAATTGTCAAGGATTAAAAAGATATTTAAACTTGTCTCATATTTCTTCATGAGCAAGTGACAACTGCCAAGAAAGGAGGAAGGGATGAGGAGTTGTGAATGAATGAAGTGGAAAGGGAGAGACTGATCATTTGAAAAGCTACAACACTGAAAACAAAGTGAAGTGAGAACAACCCAGCTGCATCTTCTTGAGGATGATGTGAACCTCAGTGAAAAACACAAGGATGTTGCTGTTATAGACTAGGTTAGTAGAGGAAAGAGTGGATAGTCCCTCTCTTTCTGATCCTACAGACGTAGAGAAGCCCAAGCGGAGTTGTTCTTGCTCTATTTGTCTCACTTCCATCAGTTAATTTTTGCTGTTCAGTTATTTTAGTTGTATCTGATGCTTCATGACTTCATTTAGGATTTTCTTGGCAAAGATCCTGGAGTGGTTTGCCATTTCCTTCTCCAGCTCATTTTACAGATGAGGAAACTGAGGCAAACAGGGTTAAGTGACTTGCCTTATGTCATATAGCTAGTAAGTGTCTGAGGTCAGATTTGAACTTAGGAAGATGAGTCTCCTGACTCCAGGTCCAACACTCTATCTATTGTGACACCTAGCTTCCCTAAACTAGTTTATATAAGTCATTACATCTTCCTACATGCTTTTCAATATTTATCACATACATTGTTTCTTAGAGGGCAGTGATATTCCATTATGTTTATAAACTATAACTTGCTTAGTCATTCAGTTGGAAGTTATGAGAGAAAGAATTATGCTGTCTCAGGGAGTCTAAGGGGGCAATATGTAGGCATGGCACATTATATAGGGAAGGATATGAGAAAAATAGCTCCCCCTTCCCCTGGACAACAGTTACTAATAAGACATAAGGAAAACTTTATGTTTTATGTACATTTTATTAGGTCAAGGAGGAACTTTGGACTGGGAATCCTTCCTCTGACACACTACCTATGTCATCTTGAGAAAATCATTAATGCCTGTGGACTCTCAGTTCCTCATCTCTAAAATGAGATAGTTGTGTGTGGAGACCTCAGAGAGGGTACCCATCTAATACCTCCGGCAGCTGAGAAAAAGTCAGCGTTTGGGATGAAAGCTCCCCTGTCTGGTGGCAGAGTCCTACTGTGGCAAAAAGCCCAGGGGTCAAGTGACTAAGGCGTGACATGACCAGGCAAAGGAAACAAAACAGACAGAAGATTCCAACATTAGACTCCTATTTTGGGGACAAAAAGGAGCAAAGCATGGAACAGGAGGAAGACAGTGAAGTCAGAACTCCTACATCAAAAGCTTCAAAGGAAAATACAAGCTGGTAACAGGCCATAGAGGACCTTAAGAAGCAGATAAGAGAAGTGGAGGAAAAATGGGGGAGAGAAATGAGAACAATGCAAGAAAATTATGAAATGAGAGTCAACAGCCTGACTGAGGAAAATCACACCTTAAAAAAATAGACTAACTCAAATGGCAAAAGAGGCTCAAAAAGGCAATGAGGAGAAGAATGCCTTAAAAAGCCAAATTTGCCAGATGGAAAAAGAATCTCAAAAGCTCACTGAGGAGAATCATGGCTTCAGAATTAGACTGGAGCAAATGGAAGCTAATGACTTTATGAGAAATCAAGATGTTGTTAAACAGATCCAAACAAATGAAAGAATAGAAGGCAATGTGAAATATCTCATGGGAAAAACCACTGACTTGGAAAATAGATCCAGGAGAGATAATTTAAAAATTATTGGGCTACCTGAAAGCCATGATCAAAGTAAAAACCTAGAAATCATCCTCCAGGAAGTTCTCAAAGAAAACTGCCCTGATGTTTTAGAACCAGAGGGCAAAATAGAAATTGAAAGAATCCATCAATCACCTCCTGAAAAAGATCCCAAAAAGAAAATTCCTAGGAATATTATAGCTAGGTTCCAGAATTCCCAGATTAAGGAGAGAATATTACAAGCAGCCAGGAAGAAACAATTTGAATATTGTGGAAACACAATCAGGATAATCCAGGATCTGGCAGCTTCTACACTGAGGGATCAAAGGGCTTGGAATATGATATTCTGGAGGTAAAAGGAGCTGGGATTAAAACCTAGCGTCACCTACCCAGCAAAACTGAGTATCATGTTTCAGGGGAAAATATGGTCATTCAGTGAAATAGAGGACTTTCAAGCATTCTTGCTGAAAAAGTCAGC
>NW_027186325.1:267760-352824 GCF_028583685.1 Petaurus breviceps papuanus
GCAGATAGCTTTAAGGCCCTTTTGAACTCTCAATCTACAGTCCTAATATCTATGAATGAATAAACATTCCCTTTCTACCTTACAAGGTTATTAAGATCAGCATCAAATGAAATAATATATGTGAATGAACTTTCATTATAATAATAGCTGTTGTTGACAGAGCATTTTAGATTTGCAAAATTTTGTGCAAGTTTTATCTTGTTTGATTCTCATACCAGTCCTGTGAAAGCAGTTCTACGGGCCTTACTATCCTATTTTTAGCCTTACACATGCAAAAACTGAGGTCCAAAGAGGATAATGATCATGATCATATGGCTAATGAATATATATGTTTGCTTTCTGGAGGGGGGAATGCAGGACAATTGGGATTAAGTGACTTGCCCAAGGTCACATGGCTAGTAAGTGTTAAGTGTCTGAGGTCGAATTTGAACTCAGGTCCTCCTGACTCCAGGGCCTGTGCTCTATTCAGTGCACCATCTAGCCACCCCATAGCTAATGAATATTAAAGGAAAAATTTGAATCCAGGTCTCTCCTGTCTCCAGGTATTCTTCCTAATAAACTATACTATCTTCTTATTATAGTAAGAAACTTGAAAAGTACAATGTGATCTAACTAAATGGAAAAAAATCATTATAATTACCTAACACCTGTTAGCACTTGAACAATCACACAGAATAGTAAGAGGAGAAATTACCTTGACTGCATATGAGAATGGAGACACAATATGGTACGTTATATGTACATCAAAATGTTTGGTGTTTGCATATGATTTCTTAGATCCCTACAGAATCTGCACGTAACAACTGACAATTGGTAATAAATTCTAGAGTATTTCAGACAACCTATTTTGGTAATCAGCAAAAGCTATTTCAACCTCATGGGTACTGTGTAGACTGTTGAGGTGGGCAACCTGCAGCCTTGAGGCCACATGTGGCTCTTTAGTTCTTCAAGTGTGACCCTTTGACTGAATCCAAATTTCACAGAATAAATCCCATAAAGTTTGGATTCAGTCAAACGGCCACACTTAAGGATCTAGAGGGCCACATGTGGCCTCGAGTCTGCAGGTTCCCCACCCCTGGGAGAGTTAACTTTTAGTGAACAACCTAGCTATTAAATCATTTTAGGCTAAAGTTTACAATGGATACAGGAGGTATATGTATTTCATTTGTGCAAGGTGGAAACTCTGCCAAAACATTTGGTTACCCTCTATGATAAGTTTAACATCTGGTTGTTTCCTTTGAAGTGAGTGAGTGTGTGTTTGTGTGTGTGAAGAATTTTCATCCAATCTGCTTTGTCTGGGAAAGAGTCTTATACAAAATTATATTGAAGAATAGATGAATAAGGCACCCAATGCAAAATCCCATTTTTCATAGGGATCCCAGCAAGTCAATACATCTGTCCCCATTTTTTCAAGATATATTTATGCCAATTAAAGACTCACAGTTTGGGTTTCTTTAGGACACATGAAAGGCCTGTGTGATCATTGTCCAAACTGGTACTCTGCCTGGTCTGCAGAGCCCATACTGAACTCTAAGGGAACATGTTCCCAAGGGCAAAACCAATGGATTGTTTCTCTGTTAAATAACTCACTAGTTTAAAATCAAGTGAAGGACTCTGTTTAACTCTTCTTGAGGCTAAATGCATAGGAAAAAAAATAACCTATAACTCTTTAGAAAGAGAAATCCAGACTGCAAATAGTTGCATTATAAATTTCACATATAACAGTTTTTATGTAATTGAAGAGAAAAACAGTCCTATCTGAAACAATTACCTCTCTTACAGTTGTTATAAATAATCAGTATCTTGTATGATTCCCACTACTCAGAAAAGCAACTCCAGAAAAAATAAACAGTGGCTGCTTGTAGATTGTTTCTCTGCTTCTATTCTTCCAAAGGGAGATAACGAATATATACACATATATGTTTATCTATGCATATATGCTACATGCAGTATACATATACACACTATGCATATATGAATGTAATATGTGTGTATACATAAATATAATATATGCTCTGAAAGAATGCATTAGTAGAAATTGACTTCCACATTGGAGTCCTTAAAAAGTTTTTCCCCAGCCATCTTGCCTAAAGAAAGCAAATAACTTGCTAATGAACTCAGTAGGAAGAAATTAAAGTTGAAAGAAAAGTGTACTCTAAGAGCATTTTTTACTTCCTTCCTTGAATTTGTTGTGATATTTAAAATGATTTTTTTTTGGGTGGAGGGGAATGGATGGGAATAGCTTTCTCTTTTAAATGAACTAGGTTTTCATATTCTCCCCTTGATTTCCTGCCTCTGTACCCCATTTCCCTTAGCCTTTCATATTGATGGAAGCACTGCTTTGTGAAACTCAAAAGATAACCCCACAGCAGCCAAGTATAAAACATGCTTGGGAGTCTCTCTAAGCAGCCAAGATGTCTTTACTGCTCAGCTTAGCCTAATGCATGGTGCAGTTACCTCTGTTTAGATTGTTTTAGGGAGTTAAGCTACTTTCATAATGGTATTTGGTTTAGTTATGGAAAGAGCCCTGAAAAGGCTCTAAGGAAAAAAACCCTCAGTTTTGTTATTTTTTTTATTAAGATCTTGGATAATAGAATGAAACATGACAGTGTACCATATGGTGCATCCACATTAAATCAGAATACACTTCATTGTCACAAAGCAACTTCTACAGACCCATCAACCTTCTCTCTGGGGAAAGACAAGCAAACTCCTTTGACTTTAGCATTCAGAGTCCTTCAATATGGAGTAGAGATTTCCCAGAGCACGACAGGGGCCGTCACATCAGGTACATCAGAGGGAAATGCTTACATGACTGTCACATATCTGGAGATGTTCAATGCTTAAACAGATATTTCTTACTATAAAAGACTTCCATCAAAAAAAGCTCCAAATTTCCCCAACAGACAAATAGAAGTTGCAGAATTAGTGTAGTGGGGGAGTGGGGGAGGAAGGCCCTAGATTTGGAATCCAGAAACCTGACTTTAAATCTCTCCCCCAGATGCTTATTAGCTGTGTGACCCAAGGCAAGTAATTTAATTTTGCTTGGCCTCAGTTTCTTCATGTGTGAAATGCGGGGTAATAATAACACTTACCTCAAAGTACTATTCTGAGGATCAAATCATACCACACTATACATGAAGTACTTTGCAAGCCTTAAATGCCAGCTGCTTTTAGGAAGGAAATAAATGAGCAGTTATTGAGTGTTGTAGTTTCCTCACTGCTTAGCTGCCTACGTTAGTACTGTGACCATTCAGACAGAATGAAACCAGAAGCCCAAAAGCACCAGGTAGGGATGATTCCCCACTTGTCTTGTGGGAAAGTTCTGGCACCATGTCAAGAGAAATGATAATTTTGTTGTTCTATCATTTTAGTCTTGTCTGATTCTTTGTGAGCCCATTTTTTCAGGTTTCCTTGACAAAGATATTAGAGTGGTTTGCTATTTCCTTCTGTAGCTCATTTGACAGATGAGGAAACTGAGGCAAACAGGGTTAAGTGACTTGCCCACGGTCACACAGCTAGTATCTCTGGCCAAACTTGAACTCAGGACTTCTTGACTCAAGGTTCCATGGCTTATTTACTGTACCACCTAGCTGCCTTTTTGCCTTATTAGTTATCCTATCATGTATTGTGGCTATCAAAGCATATTCATATACGTTACTCATTTTATGTTCATACACATTACTCATTTTTATTCTCACAAGAACCCTGAGAGATAGACTGGATAGGTATTAGTTCCTTGTTATATATGAGAAACTCAGAGAATGGGTGATTTGCAACAGGATGGGCAGTTATTAAGCTTTAAATACTGAACTTGAACCCCAGTCTCAGGATTCTAAGTATTTTCTCTCTGCTAGTTTCCTTCTGTTTTTTGTTGTTGCTACAGTTTTCTAGGTTAAAGGAAGAGTTTTGTGGAATTGCTTTCTTAGAAAAGCAGGTCACCCTTGTTTGGTCTCACTCCGGTTATTTGCTTTCAGGCCATCACCCTTGCTTAGGCTAATCCGGGTTGTTTTCTTTGCTGCTAATACCTTCCCCTCCACACAGTGGGAAATCCTGAGGCAACCACAACTCAGATCTGTATATACGTGGAGTAAATTAAGCTGGCTGTCATAAACTCCTGAGTTTATACAGCAAGTGAAAGAGAAAATGATCACAGAAACACAAAAGTCAATGTTGGGAGAGACATCAGAATTCTTCTCATTCAATTCATACCTAAACAAGGATCTCTTCTATGATATTGCCAAGTGGACATCCAATTTTGCTTCAAAATCTCTTGTGAGACAGTTTTCCATCCCTTGAGGCATCCCATTCCATGGTTAGATATCCCTAATGGTTTAGGAAGTTTTTTCCTTGAATTAAATCCAGATTCATCTCTTTGTAACTTCTATTACCTTTCTGTCCACTGAGGTAGATCCAAAGAGCTTTCACCCCTTTTCCATATGAGAGTTCCATAAATATCTGAAAACAACTATCATGTCCCTTTTCTGCCACCTCCCTTCCCCCACATCTTCTCTTCTCCTGGCTACAAATTCCCAGTTCCTTGAACCATGACCTTAAGACTTTTCATCCTGGTTACCCTCCTAAAGAAATTTGTCAATGCCCTTAGTAATATGTACTTCCAAGAAATGAACATAGTTACCACTCCAGGTATAGTCTGCCCAGGGCAAAGTATAGTTGGATTCTCACCTCCCTATTCCTGGACACTGTACCTCTAATGGCTTCATTTTTGGTATTCTTAGTCTCAGCACATGTAGGCACTTAATAAACTAGCGTTAATTTATTGATCAATGTTAGCACAATCTGAGATTGCTTTAGTTCTCATGGCTGCCACCTTACAATGTTGACTCATATCTAGCTAGCATTCCACTAACCTTTCACAGATTTTTTTTTAAGATGAACTACTTTCTAGTCATATCTTGTTCCCAGCATCTTGCACTTATTAATTTATTTTTTGAGAAAATTACTTGTAATTTCACTGGTACTGAGAATTTTCAGTGAGGAAACTCCCTCCACCAATGCAGAATAGCATCAACTCTGCAACCTATAACCTTTAATAGTTGCCTGGGGGCACTGAGATGTATGTGAATTGCCTAAATAAGCATCACAGAGTCAGAATGTGTCACAAGCAGGACTTGAAACCAGGTTTTCCTGACTTTCTGTCTACTATATCACATTATATTTCGTCCAATTCAATTTAGCCCAATGTCCTAGCCTGTCAAGAACTTTTTGGATTCCAACTCTATCAACCAGTACGTTAGCTAATCTTCCCAGGTATGCATCAGCTGAAAATTTGATGAATATTATCTATCTTTTCACCAAAGTCATTGATAAAAATGTTAAATAATTCAAGGCCAAGGACAGACCTTTGGGATATTTCATTAGAGACTTCTGTCTTTCAAAAGTTTTTGTTGAACTTTGCCTGAACATTCAACCAGTTCTGAATTCATCTAGATGCCTAATCTGCATCTCTCCATTCTTTCTACAAGAATAGCATGAGCATTTCCATTCAATAGTTTGCTAAAAATCTATGTTAATTATTATCTATAGCTCTTTCCTTACCTATTAATCAAATAACTGGGGCGGCTAGGTGGTGCAGTGAGTAGAGTGCCGGCCCTGGAGTCAGGAGGACCTGAGTTTGGATCCTACCTCAGACACTTAACAGAAAAAATAAAAACCTAGCTGTGTGACCTTGGGCAAATTACTTAACCCCAACTGTCCTCCAAAAAAAAAAACAAAACAAAAAATCAAGTAACTATAAAAGTCACAGAGTAAAGAGCATTGGACTTAGAGTCAGGAAGTCCTGAATTCAAATCCAGCCTCATGTACATATTAGTATGTGATCCTGGGCAAGTTGCTTAACCTCTGTTTGCCTCAGTTTCTTCAATTGTAAAATGGGAATAATCATAGAACCTACCTCCCAGGGTTATCAAATGAGATAGTAATTGTGAGAGTGCTTCACATAGTCCTCGGCACACAGTGGGTGCTATGTAAGTGCTAGCTATTATTATCATTGTTCTTATTGTTACTACTGTCATTACTAAATTCAAAATAGCATGAGCATGGCATGATTTATTCTTGATGAAGCAATGCTGATCTTTCACAATCATCATGTTCTTTTCTAGATAGCATCAATTATTCCCTTAATAAAATATTCCATAATGTTTCTGGGAATCAAAGTCCAGTTCTAGCCCTATAGTTTAAAGATTACTCTTTTCCCTTCTGGAAATGTACTTTTCTCCACTCTTGGGCATGTCTGCTATTCTCTATGATCTTTCAAAGATTAGTTAAATGGTTCAGTAATCACATCTGCCTCTTCTCTCTATGCCTAATTCAAATGGTATAATATAAATTAAAATATTAATATATAAATATTTATAAAGTGGGCTAGCACGTGGTAGACTTATACCCTTTCCTTTTTACTAATCCTTTACTTGAGAATATAGCTCATGTAGGTCAGAAGACTTGAACTCATACAGGCCCCATCACCTTCTACCCAGGTTGTTGCAATAGCCTCCTATTCTGTTGCTCTGCCTTGTCTCTCCCTATGCCCATCCATCTTCGACACAGCTACAAATGTGATGTCCCCAGTGAAGAGGTCTGGCCATGTCACTTTCCCATTCAATAAGCTCTAATGGCCCCTTATTACATTTAGGATTAAATACAAATTCTTATGTGTGGCATCTAGAGCCTTTAACATGGCCCCCCTCTGTCTATCTCAAATCTTGGTGCCTTTGAACAGACTGTCCACACTTCCAGGAATTGCCTCCCTTTTTACCTCCAACTATTAGAATCCTTAGTTCCCTTCAAAACTCAAATCAAATCCCATTTTCTATATGAAGCCTTTCCTGATCTCTCCAGCTGCAAGTGCCTTCTTTATACACCCCTCCCCAATGCTAATATTTATTCCATATATACTTACACATAATACATATGGTATCCCCTGAAGGAATGAATACAAACTCCTTCAGGGCAGGGACTGTTTCATTTCTCTCTTCATATTCCCAGCTTTTTGTACAGTGCCTGGTGCATAGCAGCCACTTTATCAATTGATCAACTTATCAAGAGTGACCAGAACTCCCTTACTCTCACCCTATTTATGCTTGGTAGCAATTCCCCATTAGCCATTTTTTGTTCTGTCCTTTCCAGTCCAAAGATTTTTCTCCTTGGCAGAAAAAACAGATGCAAAATAACGGTTGAGCAGCTCTGCCTTCTCTCTATCATCTGTTATCATTGTCCCATATACTCAGAGCAGTGGTTCTGCCTTCCTTTTCCCGACTATGGTTAAAAAACCAAAATACTCTTTGTTGTTGCCCCTGGAATCTTTGTCAATTTCCATTCATTCTAAGCTTTAGTAACCCCAATCCTTCCTATTACTCTTTTCTATTCCATCCCCACCTCAATTTGAGGTTTTTTTTTTTTTAAATAAACCACTAAGAAAACTCCTGTGGTGAAAGGAAAATAACTTTTAAGAAATAATAATAGAGTGGGGCTGTGAGAACATAAAAAGGGTGGTTTGGTAAGAAACTAATGAGTACATAGTAAGACTGAGTAGGGGACAGAGAATGAAGAAAGTGATGTTGGAATGGCAGAGTTTAGATTAAATTAGTAATTAGGAAGCTGAAACTAGTTATAAGGATCAGCTAAGTCCTGAGATAAAATCTGCTGTGTGCCCTAAACCATTCAACCTGACTCCATGGCTGGGAACTGCCTCGCAATGATCATAAATAAAGCTTATCCATTTTTTGACATTTTTATCTAATGCTCCTGACCCATTCTTCTTGCTGTCCAATCTCCTTGCAATCATTCTTTCACTGTCCAGTATGGTCACAGTTCATCTCTCTGTTGTCTCCATCACCTGGCAAATAGATTCTTACTCATGCTCTCACACATACTTACTATCTGATCATTAATTTAATCCTGAAGAATTCAGGACTTTTTTTTTCTCTTACCTACTTTATCTTTTCTTTAGTTTTCACTTTTAATCAAGCTAATGAAATTGCAAAACTGTCCAAAGACACTCTGTTACTGCAGGCAGATGAAAATTTCCATCTCTGCCTTCTGATGGCTTTCTCCTCTTTCCATTAATTGAGCATCCTATGTAACATATGCATTTGCCTGAGGTTTTGTGAGGATCTCTGATTTTATTGATGTGGGTACTACTTCCTTTGCTATTGATTCCAGCTCATCCATGTCATTAACTCTCTTCAGTCCATGTTCATGTCTTCCCATAAAGGATCTAATGCACTGCACATGCTCCTTTAGATCTTTTAATTTAAGTTCCATGGGTATCAGGATAGTATTTGGGTTGTCCTCTGTTATCCAGTAGAATGTAAACTCTGGCAAGATTCCACATGCTGGAAAATACAGTAACAATGATGGATCTGTCATTCAAAGCCTAGACTAGCTAAACTTGGGGAGACTAATCAGCAGCAAACTGGCCATTAGGTAATGCCACAGCAACTCATGAAACAGAGGAAAAAATAAAATGACCCCAAAGCCTATGAAGACTTATAATAGTGTTGAAGTGGCAGGGAGGAGGTAGATATTGCTAAAAATTAGTCTTTTAACTCATCTATTAACATTAATTTCACCAATGGCAAGGCTTCTCCAAGATGAGATGTTTAGTTAACAAGAACTGATTGAAAAACTACTGGAAGATTAACTCATTCATTAATATTTACATACCATTGATGTAATTCTCCCATAACAGTTTTGAGAAAGAAAAGCTGTAGTTACACTCTGCTATCTGAGAAGTTAGAAAAGGTAAGTAAAAAGAGTGTTAGCATTGGAATCAGGAGAGTGGGTCAGAATCCCTACGCCTTTTGTCCTTGTCAGACCACACCTAGAATAGTGTGTTAAGGGCTGTGTAGCACATTTGAGGAAGGACACTGATTGATGAAAGGGAAATCAGTATGGTAAAGGGCCTTGAGACTATAGCATCTGAGGATCAGTTGAAACAACTTGGGACATTTAATCTGAAGATGAAAAGATTTATGGTGGCACATGATAGTTATCTGAGTATTTGTGGGATTATCCTCTGGAGGAGGGATTGGATTTGCTCTGTTGGATCCCAGAGGACAGAACTAGGAAGAAAGGGTAAAAGTTGTAGAGAGACAAGTAAAGACTCAAAGTAAGAAAAACTTTTAAGTTTTTTTTACCCTTAGCAGCAAATAATAGTGACTTCAAAAGACAGATGTTGAAATCATAACTCCTGCCTCTTATTAGGGAGGTAATGGACAAGAGGTCCCAAATGAGATATGGATTCTCAGACTTGGTCAATGTACTGATTTTTTTGTTGGACTATAAGTATTTATTACAAAGAAGGGTTTCTACTAGGTAGAATAGGGGATAGTAAGTTAGAGGATAATAATATAGGCCAAAGATGACATCAATAAATGTTTTGAAATGTACTGAAGCAAAAAAAAGCATAGAAGATGCAGAGTTTTGTTACTATAATGTTAAATTTTATATACATAATATAGTCCCTAAACAACAACCTGTATATAATTAAAGTTCACAATTTCTTAAATAAACCTCTTTTTCTAGCATATAAAATCTTTGAGAATAGCAACAATTTTTATTCTTTTTTGTCTTCAGCATCCAGCACAGTGCCTAGCAAATAGTAAGCACTGCATAGATGTTTGTTGATTGATTATTCCCCTTTGTATAGCAAGATGTGCTTTTTGTGAAATTCACAATAAAAGAGACAATTGATTTAAAAAAGATAAAAGTCAAATATTTTTGCCATGTTTGCAATATTCAAAATAAAGTTAGCTCTCAAGAACTATCCATAGACAGACTGTACAAAAAAGGAATTGAAGTTATTCCAAAGTTGAATGGGATGCTTCTGGAGATGGTTGGATTCCCCACACTGGAGAGATTCAAGCAAAAGCTAGGTGATCAAGGCCTTTTGTAGAGGACATTCTTTTTTAGGTATGGGATGGAGTAAAGATGATTCAGAGAGTCTACAATTGTGGGTTTAAATCCTACTTTCAACCCATTAGCTATGAGATCACAGGAAAGAAATTTAATTCGCTGAGCCTCAATTTATGAATCTGTGCAAGAGTAACAAAGATGTTCCCAGATTTAGAGTAATCTTTCTCAGATTGTGTACCAAAGAACCATGAAACACTCCAGCATTTTTTTATGAACCATAGATTGTTTGCTAATAGGCATCAAAAATAATTATTTTAGAGGATTTTGCTACAAGAGTTCTGAGAAAGTTTTGGCACCATGAAAGATTTTGAGAACCACTGGCAGAGCAGATAGAGAGATGACATCAGATTTAGGAAGACTTAGTTTTTAGTGCTGCTTTTGTGAACTACTATCTCTGAGACCCTGGGTAAATCATTCATACTCTCCATGCCCCCAGGAAACTTACTAAAATTTTAAGTTTCAGAAAGGGTGCCAACCTACATGGAAAGAGGATGCTTCTCTCTGGGAACTTCCAATAACTGGTAAACTTCCAATACTGGTAAATCTATTTAATATAGATATATTAAAAAATGGTAAGGAATAGTACCTATAACACCTGCCTCACAGGGTTGTTTTCAGAGTTTGGTGGGATAATGTATGGAGAGTCTTTTTTAAACTTTTAAGTGGTGTATAAATGCCAGTTAAGCCATTATTCTAATATTTTAAAGGACAGCTTTTTCTTGTTGAACCTTGATAGTGGCTACTTTAGTTTGAAAAAAGACTATCAGAAGAACAATTTTTAGTCAAATTATTAATAAAATCACATCTCATTCATTCAAAAACTTTTTACTGAGCACCTACACAATGTGAAAGGTACTGTGCTTGGGTGCCGTGGGGAACATAGATTCAGTCCTAGCCTTTGGTCTAGAGGGGCTGCTTAAATGCTAGTAGACAGGAAATAACACATCAAGGAACAGTATAACATAAATCAATACCACAGTGTGGTGTGTAAAAAATAAAGCAGCGTCACAACATAAGCAGAAACAAAGAGGAAAGGGAGTCTTTTAGTGAAGTATTATATATTAAGATGAAATGACATTACAAAGTTTTAATTGGAAGTAGGAAGGGAAAGGAGGGGACAGTGATACTTGCCATTTTACCAGCAAATTAGAGAAAATCTCTCAACTAATTGAATCTGGGGAAGGTGTTGACGATGGTGCCAAAACTTCAAGCTTGGATGAATGAGAGTTTTGTAATGTGACAAACAGATATAGGGAAATTCATTCAATGAACAAGCTGATACAATGGGGCAAAAAAATAATGTACTACGGAATCAGAGTACCTGGGTTCAAATCCTACCTGTCCTACATATACTGTGGGACTTTGGCAAGTCACTGAACATCTCTGAGCCTCAGATTACTCATATATAAAATGAAGGTTGACTAGCTCCCTCCTCTCATACTTCTAACATTAGATCTTTAATCTTACTCTGTGCTAGGCATTATGCTAATCACCAGGGAAGTTGAGAAGAGGAGCTATCTTGGAAGTAATGGGGAAGAGAATTGATAAACAGAATTTTGGACTTCAAAGTGGAAAAATACATACTTTTATGCCTAACTGAGGAAAGCAAAGACCTCTCTTCCTAACCTAACACTTAAAAAATGGCTTTGGACTTAAGATATGTGAGTTCTTTTCCTTCCCAGTGCTCCTTGAGGTTCAATGAGTATAAGCAGTGTTACTTTCAGGCTAACTAACCTTATGCCCTGACTCCTGTAAATGTCTTTCCTATGATTGATTCTGTAAGAGTTGGTCTTGAACTTAAATGAAGCTACCGACTTTTAACTTGTCAGCCCTAAGATGGTGTGTTCCTTAATATAATTCTCATTTTGACTTTAGAATAATGATGTTCTAGCTTTCAACTTTTTTGTTGTATGAGAAATGCACTCAAAAGAGTCATAAGCTTTCTGCTTAATACTTAATCTGCTTAAGGAAAAGGAGAAAAATCCTGCAACTCCACAAATTAAAAAAAATCACTTTTCTTATTCTCTCATAAGCCTGATGCCTAATTCTCATGATTTTTTTAAATAAGAAATTTAATTATCTCTTGAAGAATATTTTCCTCACTGATTTTGAAACTAAGAACAAAAATTTATTAACAAGTATATACACATTCAATTCAACAAACATTAATTCATCAAACACCTACTATGTGATGACACTGTGCTGAGTTTTGAATAATAAAATAATACCTGCTCTTGAAAACTTCCAGATACTGCAAAAAATACACAGGACTAAGTGTATATAGGTAAGTGAAAACAAAATAATACTAAGTAACATCAAGAACAGATCAGCGACCACCTGTAAGATTAGCAGACACAGGTGGTGCAGTGAATAGAGCACGAGCCCTGGAGTCAGGAGGACGGGAGTTCAAATCTAACCTCCGACACTGGACACACTAGCCATGTGACCTCAGGCAAGTCACTTAACCCCATTTGCCCTGCCCTCCCCCCTCCAAAAATAAAATAAAATAAAAAAAAGGATTAGTAGACACTTCGTGGACGAGTTGGCATCTGAGTTGAACCTTAAAGAAGTTTATGGATTCCAAAAAGTAAGAGATGTCAGGGGATGGTCAATAGTCCAGTCATGGGGAATTATGCAAAATGCAACTGGGAAAGTTGATGAATCTGATTGCAGATGCTTTAAATGTCACACTGAGGACTTTGCATTTTATTCTAGAAGCAATAGGCAGTCATTGAAGATGAGAGAGAGTAGGTAGAGAGGAGAAAAAGAAGAGGGGAGGGGGAGTGAGGGAGAGGGTGGGAGAGGGAGGGACGGAGGGAGAGAGGGAGAGATAGATAGAGAGTTTTTCAGATTTCTGTTTAGCAATATTCATTTGCCAGCTTTGTAGAGTAAGATTTGATGAGGGGAGAGGGTGGGAGCAGAGAGACTAATTAGAAAGCTAATGTAAGAGTTAAGGTGATAAGCAAGAAGGGTCTGGTATGTGTAGATGCTCTGTGATCAGAGAGAAAGGATAAATGGCAGAGAGATGCTGTTGTGGGCAGAATTGTTAAGACTTGGCAATTAACCTGATGTTCTGGGTGATGGAAAAAGAAAAATTAAGGATGATGCAAAATGGGGAATTTCAGAAGAATATGGCTTATTTGGGGAAAGACAACAAATTCTACTTGGGATGTATTCATTTCAAGATGCCTGAGATGACCAGGTAGAAGTAACCAGCAGGTGGATGAAGATATTTGGAAGTACATAAATATGATAAATTTCTTTTAAAATGCTGTTTATTTGCTTCATGGTCAAGAAAAAAAAGATTAAGCCTATAAATTCTTGTGACTTTGAACATTTTTCAGTTACTAGTGTTGTACATTGCTCCATAGTAGGCACAGACCAGGGTGAATAGGCTGCTTATGACAGAAAAAAAAAAATTGTAGTTTTTAAGGGTCTTCTCCAACAAGTTAACTTCCATGTGAATTTTAAGATCAAACATGATTCCTTGATAGATTTCCTAAATCTACCAAGAATTGTTAAATTTGTTAATTTATTAAACAATGCTTTGATTTCAGTAAGTACCACACAGGGCATAAAATAGGGACACACATACTTTACCAAAGCCTCTGTCATGTAGGATGAATAGTTCAAATAGAGGGAAGATTCCCTATAGATAGTGAAGTCCCTGTTTATGGCTGACATTGTGCTGACTTTATCAGGTTTCAGGAATCCTACAGATCCCATGGCTGCTCAGAAGACTTGTCCTAACAATCCACAATGGCAGTCTGTGCAGCAGTTACATATCTTGTATAGAAACATTATACAGACAATGAGTTTAGACAACAATTCAATAGAAGAGGGGGCTTGTGAAATTCAGCATCACCTTCAAAAATCCTAAGTTGTTCCCTGATACTAAAACCCATCTTTCTCATACCAATATTATTTAAGGGATTCAATGACTAGAAATCACAGAAAACCACACTCTAAAGAATGAAAATCTTGGTGAACAAAAATGTAATTGGGAAATACTTAGGGAGCATAGATAGATGATAGCACATTACCAGTGATCACTTCCTCACCAAAAATGGTGTAAAAGATAGCACCAGGAAATGTGTGATTAGAAAAGAGGGGGTCCAGCAATGCAGCAAAAGTGATGCATAATAAATGGGCAGCCTGGAGAGAGTACTATACCCCAGATCATACTGAAAAATTTCAAGGAGGGACCTTGGCCCATTGGGTGGAGCATATATAGAGAATTTATGTGACAGCATAGGTCAAGAATCATATGTGATGAGAATGAATAAATGGGTTTGTTGTTGAGTCATTTCAGTTGACCTTGTTTGGAGTTTTCTTGCCAAAGATACTGGAGTGGTTTGCTATTTTTTTTCTATAGATCATTTTACAGATGAGGAAACTGAGGCAAAGATGGGTGAATTACTTGCTCAGGAGCACACAACTAGTAAATGTCTGAGATCAAATCTGAACTCAAGTCTTCCTGATTCTAGGCCCAGCACTTTATCTACTGCCCATAATATGGAGCTTCAGGTATGAGTTAGACTCAATGACTTCTAAGATTCTTTTCACCTGTGAAACTCAGCAATTCTTTAATATTTCCATCTGGATGTCCTACTAGCAATTATAGCAAAAGATGTCCTGATTTCAGTGATATTAGTCTAACTCATACCTGAATGAAAATACATTTGGAAATGTAGATCTGGGACACAGGAGAGAGGTCAAAGTTGGAATTCCATATTTCAGTTATTTAAACAGAAGTGATAACTCAAGCTGAATGAGGAGAAGAGCTCACCAAAGAAGAGAATTGGGAGAAAGAAGAATGAGGACAAATCCTTGGAGAACACATATGGTAAGAGTACAGGGGGAGGGAGTGAAGTCACGATGGCAGAGTAGAAACAGGACTTCCATGCAGCTTATGCTCCCACCTCCTCCAATTCATATAAAAAATGACTCTAAACAAACTTTGGAGCTACAGAACCAACAAAATGACAGAGAGAAGCTAACTTCCCACTGAAGACAGCCCAGCAGGAAGGGGCCAGCACAGTGCTCTGGGAGCCAAACCCAGCCCCACATGAGGAGGACATTTTAGCCGCAGGGTGGCCATAACCAGCCACCATCTGGAGGGACTTCAGATCACTAGCAGTTGTGGTGGTTTACAGAATCATCAACCCATAGATGCTAAGGACCAAGTGAGGGGTCAGTGCAGTGTGGACTTTGGGTTCTGGGAGTTCGGGAGTGCGGTCCAGCCTTTACCCCCTGGAGGCATAAGCGTCTGAGGTACACCAGCCACACAGCTGCCATCATGTGGCTGCTTCAGAGTTTCTGGCCTGCAGATTGTAGGGGGACCAAGAGACCAGTCTGAGGGGTAATTGCTATTGCTTTAACCTTCTTGGATCTGGATTGCAGTCTAGGGTGGAGGTCCTGGGGTGCATGACCAGTTTGCCAGAGCAAGTGGAGGCTTCAGAGAGGGCACCCAACTAATACCTTCAACAGCTGCAAAAACCCCAATGATTTGGGACAAAGCTCCCCTTTCTTGTAGCAGAGTTCTACTGTGGCAAAAAGCCCAAAAATCAAGTAACTGAGTGGCAACATGAGCAAGCAAAGGAAGCCAAGCAAGCAGAGCAATCCAACATTAGACTCCCATTTTGAGGACAAAAAGGATCAAAGCATGGAACAGGAGGAAGACAGTGGAGTCAGAACTCCCGCACAAAAAGCTACCAAGAAAAATATGAGCTGGTTACAGGCCACAGAGGAGCTTAAAAAAGACTTTGAAAACCAAATTAGGGAAGTGGAGAAAAAATTGGGAAGAGAAATGAGAAAGATGCAAGAAAATTATGAAAAGAGAATCAACAACCTGACTGAAGAAAATAACACCTTAAAAAATAGACTAATTCAAATGACAAAAGAGGCTCAAAAAGACAATGAGGAGAAGAATGCCTTAAAAAGCCAAATTTGCCAGATGGAAAAAGAATCTCAAAAGCTTACTAAAGAGAATCATTCCTTTAGAATTAGATTGGAGCAAATGGAAGCTATTGACTTTGTGAGAAATCAAGATAGTATTAAAGAGATCTAAACAAATGAAAAAAATAGAAGGCAATGTAAAACATCTCTTCGGATAAACCACTGACCTGGAAAATAGATCCAGGAGAGTTAATTTAAAGATTATTGGACTACCTGAAAGCCATGATCATAAAAGGAACCTAGAAATCATCTTTCAAGAAATTCTCAAGGAAAATTGCCCTGATATTTTAGAACCAATGGGCAAAATAAAGGTTGAAAGAATCCACCAATCACCTCCTGAAAAAGATCCCAAAAAGAACACACCTAGGAATATTATAACAAGGTTCCAGAATTCTCAGATCAAGGAGAAAATATTACAAGCAGCCAGGAAGAAACAATTTGAATATTGTGAAAAAAACAATCAGGATAACACAGGATCTGACAGCTTCTACACTGTGGGATCGAAGGGCTTGGAAATATGATATTCCAGAGGTCAAAGGAGTTGGGATTAAAACCAAGACTCACCTACACAGCAAAACTGAGTATCATATTTCAGGGGAAAATATGGTCATTCAGTGGAATAGAGGACTTTCAAGCATTCTTGATGAAAAAAACCAGAGTTGAATAGAAAATTTGACATCTAGATACAAGAAACAAGAGGAGCATGAGAAGGTAACAGGGAAAAGAAATCATAAGGGACTTACCAAAATTGAACTATTTATATCCCTACATGGAAAAATGATCATTGTAACTTATGAAACTTTTCTCAGTATGAGAATAGTTGAAGGGAATAGCAATGTATATGTATATATATGTAAACACATATGTCTATATATACATACATATGTCTATATAGGAGAATATATGGGCATATGAATACATATGTGAGTGTGTATATATATGTGTGTGTGTGTACAGGTATACATAGAGGGCACAGGATCAATTTAATAGGAAGGGATGATACAAAAGGGGAAATTAAGAGGTGAGAGAGGAATATAATGAGAAGAGAAGGGGAGAGACAGAATGGGGTAAACTATCTCCTATAGAAGAGGCAATGGAAAACTGTTACAATGGAGGGGAAGAACAGGAAGGCAACCTTATTCTCATTGAATTTGGCTTAGGGAGGGAATGACATACACACTAAATAGGGCATCTCACCCTACAGGTGAGTAGGGGGGAAGTAGATGAGAGAGGGGATGATGGAAGGGAGGGCAGGCTGGGGGGGAGGGAAGTTGGAAGCATCCACTTTTGAAAATGGACAGGATCAGAGTAGAGAATAGAACAAGTGGGAGGTAGGATAGGAGGGAGGGAAATATAGTCAGTCTTTTACAATATATCCACTATGGAAATGTTTTGCATAGTTCCACATGTACAACCTATACTGAATTGCTTATCTTTCCAGTAAGGGTGGGTGATAGCAGAAGAAGGGAAAGAATCTGGAGTTCAAAGTTTTAAAATCAAATATTTAAAATATAATAATAATAACTATTATTATTATTTTACATGTAACTGGGAAATAATATATATATATAGGCACTGGGGCATAGAGATCCACTGGGCCCTACTGGAAAGTCAGAGGGGGGATGGGGGAACATAGAGGAGAGAGAAAATTGGGGGAGGGGATATTCAGTGGGTTCACTTTTTTGGGGTGGTGGGTAGGGCAAAATGGGGAGAAAATTTGTAACTCAAAGTCTTGTGGAAATTAATGATGTAAACTAAAAAAATAAAAAAGAGAGAAAAAATTAAAAAACCAAAAGAGTACAGGGGACTCCCTTTCCCCCGCCCCAGCCACAGTGGGGAGCACCGGCCCCCCTGCCCTGTCCCCCCCATGCCTCTGTCCCACAAGCGGCGAGCAGCAGCAACGACAGGAGCAGAAGCTGCGCCGGCAGGATGTGTAGCAGCAGTAGCATCTGCAGCACCTTGAGTCCTTTTATGAAAAACCTCCTCCTAGGGGCAGCTATGTGGCACCTGAAGTCAGCAGGACCTGAGTTCAAATTCATCCTCAGACACTTACTAGCCATATGACCTTGGGCATGTCTCTTAACCCCAATTGCCCTCCAAAAAAGCAAAAAACAAAACATAAAAACAACAACAAAAAAACCCACCTCATCCTGTACTTATCAAGGAAGATGAGACCAAGCCAGAAGACTGTAGATCAGATGTACTGGGCAATGAACATGCCAGAGAATTTCTGGCTTATGCTCCAACTAAAAGTCTCTGTGTGCCCCTGGGGAAAGAAGTCAAGGTTATGCAATGCTAGTGCTGTAAACCACACGGACACAGAACAGGTGACAAAGAATGCCTGTTCTTTATCAAAGGCAATCAGAAATTAGAATATATTATTATTATTATTTTACATGTAACTGGGAAATAAGATATATAGGCACTGGGGCATAGAGATCAGAGTAGCAAATGACGACCCCATGTAAGACATTACAAGGAAGAATAAACGTCATGAAAAAGATATGAGGATACAACAGCTAAAGAAGCTACTAGGTGATTCTCCCTCAGATGAAGATGGCAGTACTTCCAGTTGGTCAGAATGTAAAGAGAAGCATGAGAGAAAGAAGAAGGAGAAACATAAGAGAAGGAAAAAGGAGAAGAAAAAGAAAAAGAAGAAAAAGCACAAATCTAAGTCAGACTGACTAAAAAGTCATTTTCTTTTAATCCACCTCCTTACTCCAGAATCATAGCTGAATGTCATAGGTACTAAAGGAGAAGGAGCCACAAAAGGGCCTCAGTTGACAAGAAGGAGCCACGAAATGTGTCGTTAGCATCACTTCTGTGGCACTTTGCTCTTGCTACCTACAATGATGAATTCAACATGATGCTGAGTTGCTTCTATGCCATGCTGTGGGGTTCTCTTTGTCATCTTCCTTGATTACTGTAGTTTGTGATAAATTTTTTGAAGAAAATCAAGTATAAGGTATGAAAACATTCTAGGCATTTCCAAAAGAGATTCCCCCATGAAAGCAGGGGGTTGCTGTGGCTATATAGGCGACCTTACTTGAAAATTCTAGATTTTTAGCAGTTGCAAGAGAATACTATCATGTGTTGAATAATAAAACTCAGTGATCTCAGAAAAAAAAGAGTACAGGGGGATAAGAAGGGAATGACAAGGAAGAAAACTAGGAGTTTGCATAGCTGGAAATTTCAGAATTAGAGCAGCAGTCCTCAAACTCTTTTGGTCTCAAGACTTCTCTATAAAAAATTGTTGAAGACCCCTTTAAAAATCTTAAAAATTACCGAGAATCCCAAATATATTTTGCTTATATGGGTTATAGCTATTTAACATGTTAGAAGTTAAAACAGGTTAATTTCCAAAATATTAACTCATTTAAAAAGAATAATAGACCCATCACATCAATACAAAATAACATTTTTATTTTAAAAATTGTATTTTCCCAAATAAAAGTTATTGAGAAGAGTAGAATTCAATCTGTTGATATATGTAATTTTGGTTGAGGTATATGAGAAAAATCCAGTCTGACACATGTAGTTGGAAAAAATCTAATAGTTAAATACCATTTTGGTATTATTAAGAAAATAGTTTTGACCCCTTGAAAGATCCCTCAGGGTTCTCAAGTCACACTTTGAAAACTGCTCTATTTGAGGATATCAAGGCTAGAAGAGTTAATAGTGTCAAATGCTTCTGGGAAGTTAAGGACCATTACTACTAGGAAAGTGCCATTAGAATGGGTATTAGGAACTCTTTAGTGATCTTAGAGAAAAGGTTTTTAGTAGGGTGATGGGAACAGAAGTCAGATTCCAAGGAAATGAACAAGTGAATTGTTTGGAAGTAGAGGCAGGGGAAGAATCCTATTCTTTCAACAAGTTTGTTAGAAAAAAGACACGACAACAGCTTAATTGGTCTAAGGATCAAAGGTAAATTTCTTCTTAAAGGCTGATATTCTAAAGTTATTTTGATAGGCATTTCCTGTGGCACAGGCCATAGCCCACAAGTCTATGTTTGCCCATAAATCCTCCACAGGGGGCACACTCAATGAGCTGGAGGTTTTCTTTTAGGTCTTGTAACATTGTATAGATATTAAATACAAGTAGCCCATAACTTTTAATAATTATCCCAAGCTCTCTGTACCTGGGCAGTCTAATTACTTTTCTGATTATATGATTTTCTGACAGCATCCTTTATTCCTCTTCATCTTTGAAATTCTTTGCTGGTGATATGCTGTAAACCATTCATTCATTCATAATATCAATTAACATGTATTAAGTGCCTATGTGCACTATTCTAAGTGTTGGGGATACATTTCCTCCAAAACTGATAATATATGTAACATCACACACATGTAATCCTCTGTCTATCTACTGAGAGAAAAGAGGTATGTGGAATATTATGGCATCATAAGATATGAAAAATAAATAATGAGATATTGAGAGAAACACAGGGGCACTTGCAGGAACTGATGCGTAGTGAACAGAGTACCAAGAGAACATTTTATGCAATGCAATGAAAACAGTGTTAAAATGTAGTTGAATTCAGAACACTTTTCAGTTTCCCAAATGTAATACAACCTATTCTCTTCTGCCTGTTCAATCCTGGGCATAGCTAAGTGTCCAAATTTTGTGTTATATCATCTATATCTGGACCTATATCTCTATATACAGTACATATATAGGTATAAATATGTAGACATATATATGCACATAATATATGTTTGCATATGTATGCATATATACACATCTATATAGACATGTATATATGTATGCTGATAGGATATCTCTACTGCATATCTTAAAGATAATGATATTAAATTTGAAATCAGACTTCTGAGGTTATGATCACCATTCTAATGTAGGGAACATTCTCCATTTGCAGATGCTACCTATGGATCTTCTGAAATCCATTCTCAAATTCAAGGCACATGGCTGTACAAGTGTCCTGCTACAAGCAAATGCCATAATGATTCCCTAACTTATGGGGACCAGATAAGAGCAAATTTAATGTTCCCAGTTCAGTGATGACAGGTGGTTGTGGAGCAGAAAGAGAAGACAGGGCAATTCCCTCTGTTCTATTTCTAGCTCTGCTCCTAATTATTTATGAAACCTTGGAAGGCTATTTAACTTGAAGCTCAGTTTCCTCAGTAGTAAAATGTGGGGTTTGGATTTGATGATCACAAAATCACAGAATCTGAAATTTGTAAAGGACCTCAGCTGTCATCTAACTGAACCCATGAATATAAGGATCCCACTATACCATACCTAACAAGTGTTTGTCTGGCATCTAATTAAAGATGCACAAATTTGGGAGGAAGGGAGACCAACCCACCACCTCTCCAGGTGAGTGATTCTACTTTTTAAATAGCTGTAAAATTGTTAGGAAGTTTTTCCCGACATCAAAAACCCATCTAGATCTATAACTCCATGACTGTAGGATGTACAGTTTTAAGCTTGTTAGATTACAAATTTTAGAGATCTTCTTTTGAAGACAACTCAAACCCATCAACATTGAAAAGGAACTTTCCAATACTTTCATACAACAACATGCTGAGATTATCTAAACTGAAGATACAATCTATTACATGGAGGGCAACCTTAAGATACCCCAAACAGTAAAGGAATAGAGAAAAGGTATTGTAGAAACAGCTTACATTATATAAAACTAACAACTTAAGATTCTTTACATATATTTATATGATGTCAGAATTTGTTGCAACTAGACTGATCTTTCTGCTACATTATAGAACACTGAAAAAAAGCAATTGTAGGACTTCTTTCTGATGTCTAAGATACATCTTCTACTCTCATACAACCAAAAGTTAGATCTCATTATAATACAAAACCTTGACTTTAGATCATGTGTGAGCATATGAAAATGAAGTGGATTTTTAAATGATACAGGCAATGTATACAGTATTAGCCACCTGAACACAACTATATCACATTAGACATTACTGGACAGTGTTAGGTCAACTGGTCCCTCTGGTGGGTAACTGTGAATTTCTGACGATGTGGCATTTATCTAGAAAGTTGATTCTAACTTACACAGTGGTCCTATTGCAAATTCTTTATACCTCAGACAATCCTAGATGTCTTAGATATTCTGACACAGTCTACACCAGTCCAGAGCTAGCTTTCAACTCAGGAGATCCTTGGGAATACCAATTAATTGGGCTATTTTCCTCAAGGGTTTACTTTAGAAGGTCTCTAGGGATAGGGGAGCCTGAACAAATTCAAAGGTTTCCAAGATAATTGAAACTCTGGGTGAGCTCCAGGTCTTAATGTAATGCTTAGAGACTCTAGAGAGTAGGGACTGGTCTGAGTCTGAAGTGATTAATTTTCTGGAACTACTTGTCATAGTTTTGGAAGGTTAGTTCTATTGAGTAGATGATATGAATCTAGTCTAGTTTGGGTCTGGGACACTGCAAAGGTTTCAAGGCTTTAAAATCAACCTGCAATGAGGGTATTACTATCTTTACAATTACTAATGTTCATAACTTGGCAGTCATCTTTGACTTTACAATTCCTCACTTGAAATATACATGTTCAGTTGTAAAGCCTTATCCATCCTACCTCCATGATACCTCTCTCATCTATCCCTTTTTATTTACTTAGCTACCATCTTAGCTGAGATTATCTCATCATCTATCTCATCAGACACGTGGAAGATATTCTAAAACATTATATATATATATATGTGTGTATATATATATGTATGTATATATATATATATATATATGTTGGTGAGAGCAAAGAATTGGGAACAAAATTAGCACCCAAAGACTGGAGAATGCCTGAAAAAACCATTATATCTGGAGGTAATGTAATATTATTGTGTGTTAAATAATGAAGAACAAGAGGAATTTGGAGGCATAGGCAGAGATTTATATTAAGTGATATACAGTAGAATAAGCAGAAGCAGAAGAACAATATATATATAAAGGCTATAGTAATGGAAGTGAAATGACCACTAAAGGAAAGCCTGTAATTAAAAACAAACAAACAATAATGGTCCTGGGAAGCATATCACAAAACACACTTCCCTACTTTCAGGGAATAAAAGGGAGCAGATTTCAAGGGCAGAATGTTGCACACATTGTCAGACATGGTCACTGCTATCAGTTTCTTTTGGTTAACTATTTTTCTTTGATACAGCAGATGTTTCAATTCTGTAGGGGAAAAGGTATCTACTAAAAAAGACTGTGATATAAAAACAAAAGATATTTTGTTTGGAGTTCATAAAACTTACTTCGTTGAATACTTCTAAGCCATAGGCCTTACCCTGTCACTCAAAAAAATCTCCAATACTTTAATATCTTTCTAATTTCTATGGGAAAAAATATGAAATCCTTATTCTGGCATTTAACTCACTATCTTCCCCCATAATATGGTTCCTATCTACCTTTCAAGACATATTATATTACTCTCATTTACAGACTCTATTATTCTGGACAAACTGGACTAGTAGTGATTCTTCAAACATAATACTCCATTTCTTCCCTCATTTCTTACCTGGAATGGCCCTCCTTCCTGATCACTGCTTAAGGCTTAAAATATCTGTCTTCCTTCCAAGCTAAGTTGAGATGCCACCTTCTCATTGAAGCCTTATTTATTAGTCGTTAGTGTTTTCTCTTTTCTCAAATTTCCTTGTGCTACAGCTGCATAATGGCTAGAAGGTCAGCCTTGGAGTCAGAAAGACCTTGGCTTGAATTTTTCCTCTGATGTATACCAGCCGTGTGACTATGGGTTTGTAGATTATGATGCAAACACCATAGCTTCCAATTTTTAGCCTGCTCTACTTCCATGATCTCTGTCTCCACTCTACCTCATTCACTTCTGGGGATGGTTTCACCCTACACTAGCTCTCGGCCCAAACTATTGACTGGACTTCTAAAGTTTTGAATTCTGAAATTCTTCATTGTGATCAACTTTTTGTCTCTTCACTCCTCTTACAGCCTCATCTCACCTAAACCTGTTAATCATTACTACCATGACCTTCCTCAAGCTCTCCTCATTCTTCTAGGCAATCACCTCTTCTGGCTTCCCTTTTTCACTTCATAGCTTTGGTTTTCTCTTTAGTCAGATGAATAAATGGACAAAAACACTGTATTATACCCCTGGGTACCTTGCCCACTTATCCTGATGATTTTTAGACCCTGTTGATTCTTAGTCCTGAGTTGCCACCACCATCCTCCTTCTCTACTACTCAAATTTCAGAACATTGCTGTTAGCAGTCAAAATTGACTGCAAAATCACATTGTCTTACTCAACTGGGCACTCGCTCTGGCAAAGCACTTCTTTTATTCATCTTTGCTTCATGTTGGTATCAGAGCTACTTTTGTCTAGTAGAAAGAGTTGGGCAAAATGATTTCATTCTCTATTTTTTGTAAAATTTATGCAGCATAGAAATGAATTGTTTTTCAAATGTTTGATAGAATTCATTTGTAAATCTTTCTGAAGTAGATTCATTCCTCTTTGGGAATTCATTTATGACTTTTTAACATTTCTCTTTTTAACATTATGTTATTTATAATTTCTACTTTGTTGGTTTTAGTAGTTCATATTTAATATTAATGCATTTCATTTAAAATTCAAGTTTTGTTGACATATAACAAGGCCTGACATGTTCCTGATAATTTTCCATATTTCCTTTTAATTTGTTATGAATTCCTTATGGCATAAAGGGCAGAGAACTAGACTTGTAACTAGAATAATGCAAATTTGAATCTTGTTTCTTCTAATTACTATCAGTGTGACCTTGGATAAATTATTTAATTACTTTCAACCTCAATTTCCCCATGTGAAAATGGGGGTAATAATCACTTCTTTATCACAGGGCTGTTGTAAGGCTCAAATGAGAGAAAAAAATACATATGTATGCATGTATATTGCTTTGCAAACCTCAATGTTCTATATAAATACATATAAAAGTATTTTATTTATATAAATATAGATTAAAGTATTTTTATTTATATATATACATATAAATCTATATATAGCAAAGCTTAATGTTCTATATAAATATATAAAAGTATTTTAATCTCTATATATGAAAATATATGAGTAATTATTGTAAACTTTTCCTTTGTAATTTTTTATTTTTATTATTTTGTTGCCCCCTCTTTTGGGGAGCTCAATTAGATAAAGATTTGTTGTTTTTATTACTATTTTTAAAAGTCTCTTTGCTTTGTTTAATAGCTCAGTAGGTTTTTATTTTTAATTTTATATCTCATTTAATTTTCAGAATTTCTTGTGCTTGGAGATGTTTATTGTTTTTCTAGGGTTTTCTTTATTTAATTGCATGCTTAAATCATTTCTCTTCTTTCTCTTGTATTAACATAAGTGTTCAGACATTTAAATTTTCTTCTAAGGTCTATTTTAGTTACATCCCCACAAATTTTGTTATGCTAGTTTATCGTTATCATTTCCTTTAATATAATACTTTATTTCTGTGATTTTAAAAAACTTGAATATTGAATTATTTTGTTTTCATTTAAGCCTGAAGCTTTCATTCATATTTTTAGCTAAAATTTTCACTGCTTACTAGTCTGTAAAAGATACATTTAATATATTTGCTTTCTGCACTTATTTATCCTTTAAAAAATGTTCTATATGCCATCATATTGGAGGGGATCGAGTTCAGAGTTCAAGTTATAGAGAAATTTTCTATAGTATGGTACTCCTGGTGTTTCTGATGAAGGTGACATTTACAAAGCATCTTAGAGCAGGACTTCTTACACTTTTTCCACTTGACTCCTTTCCGAATTTTGGCATCATGTGTTGGTAGTGCATGATTTGAGGACATGCACAGTGCAAAGTATGCATGCTTTTTGCTTACGACAGAGGCTACTGAGAAGCTGTGCAAGGCAACATGGGCAAGCACTGCCAGAAACAACTCAGATTTATTATGTGTTTGATTTTAAATTAATTTTTGGTCCTTGCAAATTCAGAAACCTTTTATTGTTGCCAATTTTTTTTGCCACCCCATATGTGTAACTATCTATATAGGAAAAACCGAGGCAATTAAAATGTCTACTATCTAGATATGGATCCACTGTCTAGATGGACAGACAATGTATGAAATCTATCCACTTGAGTCTGTATCATATATATATATATATATATATATACACCCCAGAATCTAACTGTATAATATATGTGTATGTATAATCATAAGATCATAGATTTGGAGTTTGAAGGGATATTAGAGAAAACTGAGTCCCCGAGAGGTTCAGTGATTTGCCTACATTGTACATTTTGTAAGTGTCTAAGGGAGGATTTGAATCCAAGCCTTTTAATTCCAGTACTCTATTCACTCACTCACACTTATAAAAGCAAAAAGTTGCATTTAGAATTGAGTGGAAGAAGGGGAATAGACTGTATTGTCTATGAAAAATCACTGAGTTCTACAAATGACACCAATTCTACTCCAAAAAAGGCTTATCTTTTAAATACCAAAGATCTTCTTGTGTCATATGGTTGTATGTCATAGGACATTATAGTGTCAGAAGAAATGAAATTAAAAGTCACCCAAAAGACTATAGAGAAACATATAATAATTATTATAGCTAGCATTTATAGAGCAATTTAGGATTTACAAAGTGCTCCACAAATATTATCTCATTTGATCTTTACAACATCCCTGGGAAAGAGGTGCTATTATTAACCACATTTTATATATGAGGAAACTAAGACAAATAAAATTTAAATTACTTGTCCAGGGTTACACAGCTAATCAGGGTATGAAACAAGATTTGAACTCATGTTTTCCTTATTCCATTCTGGCACTTTATCCACTGTATCATCTAGCTATACATAGTAAGAGTTAGCAGGTTGTAACAATTATAAACAATGAATTCTGCAAGGATTATGATATAAAAGTTGAGAAAAGCATGGTATCAATGACTTTGAGTGAAAGCAATTGTCTGGTCAGAAGATGAGAATGAGAGATAACTGCAAACATAACTACTAATATTTTTAGTATCCTTTTGGGGAGAGAGGGAGAGAAAGGGAGGGGGGAGAAGATGAGGGGGTAGAGGGAGGGAGGGAGTGACAGACAGACAGATGGAGGGAGAGAAAGGAAGAAGGAGAAGAAGGAGGAGGAGGAAGAGGAGAAAGAAGAGAAGGAGGAGGAGAAGGAGAAGGAGGAGACCACCACCTCCAGTGGTAAATTTATGGCAGTGCTTAGATTAGGATTGCCTAGAATGCGCCAGGTGTGGATGAGTTGAAATCTATCATTGAGATATACATCCTTATCAGTAAGTTCACAGATCCATATAAGTATTTGAGTATGTCCTATGTGATGATAACTTTTATAAAGGTACTGTAAGATACCATGAATAAGTGTTTTCCCAAATTTTCCATTATATATTTGCCAAAGATCTATTGCCAAGTTTTCCTAACACTCTGTTCAGGTTCTTAATTTCATTCTTGTTTATCTTTCTGTTAGTTTTGCCCAAATCTGAAAGGGTCACATTAAAATGAACTACAATTATAGTCTTACTAACCAGCTCTTTTTTGTAGATCTGTTTGTTTTCCTGCTAAGTACTTAGGTATTATGTCATTTGCTGAATACAGATTTAATATTGGTATTGTTTTACTATTCATAATACCTTTATGCATAACGTAGTTTTTCCTGCTCATCCCCTTGAAAGTATCAATTTTAAAAGTTACCTTTTCTTTTTTTTTTTTAAAGCAATCGGGGTTAAGTAACTTGTTCAAGGTTACATGGCCAGTTATTTCTGGGTGTGGTGCTGAGTATCTGAGCCCGGATTTGATCCAGGTCATCCTGACACTGGAGCCGGTGCTCTTACTCGCTGAGCCACCTGGCCGCCCCTAACCAATTGGGGTTAAGTAACTTGCTCAAGGTTACACAGCCAGGTGTTTCTGGGTGGGTGCTAAGTGTCTGAGCCCGGGATTCGATCTCCAGGTCTTCTCAACACTGGAGCTGGTGCTCTTACTCGCTGTGCTACCTGGCCGCCCCTTACCTTTTCTGAGATAAAGATTTTTTCTCATCTTTTTATTTTTTGATTCAGCTCTAGCATAACAAATTCTATTCTCATATCTCATTTTAACTTTGCATGTAGTAAAATGTTGGGTTTTGCAATTTCATTCATTCTTCCACTCCATATAGTCCATTATGTGGATGAATTTATCCCATTAACATCTATGCTTATGATTATTAAATTAATTTCCCTTTTATCAAATTCCTTTAAGCTCATCTGTCTTCCTTCCTTCCTGCCTTCCTTCCTGTCTTCCTTTCTTCCTACCTTCCTTCCTTCCTTCTTTCCTTCCTTCTTTCCTTCCTTGCTTCCTTGCTTCCTTCCTTCTTCATAAAAATAAATATGCACTAGATACCTTCAGTTTATATTGTTTGGAACAATCTATTCCTAGTGTTTTCTCTTCCACTTTCCCCACCTTTACCCTGATCCAAATCACTGGACCTTGATCCCATCCCACCTTTTGGAAAATTTGTGTGTATAGCTATAGTTTGTTTTGCTTTAAATCCCTCTGACCCTAATCTCTTCATCTCAGACACCTCAGTTCAATTCAGACCAGTTCTTTGCTTACATTATTCTATTTCTACTAGGGGGGCATAAAGACAAAAATAATCTTTGTCCTCAAGGTATTATACCTCAACTAATTTACATATAATTGTTTTATATTAAAGAAGTTAAAGCAAAAAAAGAAAATAATATAAATATTTGGCAACTGAAGTATGATTAAGAAAGGACTATCCAAATCACAGGGAATATTTGGGGGATTACTACTTTTAAGTTAAAGACAAGTCATTGATAAGAGGCTGTCATTTAAGCCATTGAAGGGAGGCAAACTGACATTGAAACCTGATAAAAGGACCTGAAAAAAACTGAAGACACAACAGGGAAACTGAAAACATATTTTGTCCTCAGACTTTCTCAGAATACCTTCTTCTCTGACTCCCATTATTTCCTAAATTATATTATGCTTACTTGTGGATATACCATTTTCTTCAATTTTTTGAATATAAACTACCTGAAAGCAGGGACTGTGTCATAGTTTATCTTTGGATCTTGCCCAGCATTCAGTATAGTTAGTGCCTTGAACATATTGGGTATTGAGGCAAATAAATTAGTACAGTGAATAGAACACTTGGCCTGGAGTCAGGACAACCTGAATTTAAATCTAGCCTCAGATACTTATTAGTTGTGTGACCCTGGATGAGTCACTTAACCTCAATTTCTTTGGTTGTAAAATGAGAATAATCATAGCACCTACTTCCCAGGTTGTTGTGAGGATTAAATGAGATAATATTTTTAAAGCTCTTAGCATAGTGACTAGCGCATGGTAGGTACTATGTCTGTTTCCTTCCTTCCTTAAGGCATATCTGTCTATATAATCAATCAGTAAATAAAATTTTACTAAGCACCTACTATGCACTATGCTAAGTTCTGGGGACACAAATATGATAAAGGAAATACAGTTTCTCCCCTCAAGAAGCTTACATTCTAAAGGGGGGAGACAAAACAAAAAAAAAGCTGAGAAGTAGGGAGAGAGGAAAGAGAAAGTCTAGGGAGGGAGTGAGGAAAGGGTTTGGTGGAGAAGTCAGTTTTAAAAGTCCCAAATTAGTGCAGCTATAAATTAGAAATGAGGAGATGTCTGAGATGAACTCTCTCTTTAAGTGGAGGTTTGGAATTCATGGCCCCATCCTCCACTCAGAGAGACAGAAGGTAGTGATGAGGTGGAATAGCAAGGCTGATGATAATTTAGAGGATGATTAGGTTATCCTAAGAGTGAACTTTCTGGGGCATAGTGGAGGAGTCAGATGAGTCCAAAAGTAGTGTAGTCAGTTGAGAAATATCTTTATCTATGTATCTATCTATCTATTGGAGAACTTTAGAAAAAAAAAACACCTAAGAGGTACCATGTGATTGGCAAAGAATAAGCCTAGAGTTAGATGGAAATTATACCCCTACCAAAATTGCTCTCTGAAAAGATACAGGAAGAATAAAATTTGTAAATCCCTTGTGAAAAGTCATAGTTAGTCTGAATGGTTTAGTAGCAAATCTTGTTAGTCTAATTTAATTTCCTTTTGTGACAATCATTGTAGGTCCAGGAGAAGTAAGTATGAGTGATCTGACAAGGGTTTTGAATTCAGTTCCATCTGACATGTTCATCAAAAAGCTGGGATCTAGACCATTGTCAATAATAGTCTATAAACATAGTGATTAATGACAAAATAAAGTTGAATAAAGATGACTTTTCTTATGGAGGAAAAACAAACTGTAGAAATGCAGGATTTGAGGGTCATTATATAAAAAAACAGTTAGGACTGATAACTGTTACAATTTCATTTTGCAAAGGGAAGTCTGGACCAGGAGTGGGGAAAAAATAAAGTGGGTATAGCATCTTCAAGGGGCACAAGGAAATATTTTTATTATATTCTAATTGACAAAAACCTTTACCAGGTCTCTGTGGCTCATTCTAGGATGCACATATTAAGCAAGATATGTAAAATCTGTAGAGAGTTCAGTAGAGAGTAACATAGGCCATTCAAGATCGGAACAGAAAATGTCTGAGGAATAAATTTTAAAGGAAGTTGTTTTAAAGCCCAGAGAAGGAAAAAGGTCAAATTTCAATTTCATTAAGATTTTAAGTTAATAATTATTTCTACACAAAAGTGGTCAGTTATTTTTCATCTGCGATATGAAAGAAATATGAAAGAACACATAGAATCAAACAGCATGAAGGATTGAGATTGAAACAAAGAAAGCTTTCCTGATATTGAGACCTTAAAAATTAGGAAATGATTGAAGTTAGGAAATTTTCTTCTGTGGATGTCTTATCTCTGTCTCTCTCCTTCTTCCTATTTACATATGTATGTATGAATTTATTTGCTTATCTATAATTTATCTATTTGTGTATTTGTTTAATGTGAGGGATTAATCAAAGTCATCTTTAGGAGACAGTTTAAGAGATTGACTAAATTACATTTCAAGGCTTCTTTTATTCTTCAAATTTCTTACTATCATATAAAACATTAAAAACTAAAATCCTTTGTTCCAAATAGTTTATTAATTATACTTGGAGTAAGGGTTCAAAATAAAATTTTCCAATTAAAATAATTAACTGACCCTTTTAAAAATAAAATCCTTTTGTGATCAAACTGAGTTTAATACGGTACTAGCTGTCTCCATACTAGTTTGATAGAAAATAAGTATGAGAAAAAACAATTTAGTATTTTTCATTGCCTACTGACTGATTTCATTAATGAGCTGGTGACAATACTGTCATGTTGTGCTAAACTTGTTTGGGGAAATTGCTAGCTGCCAATCAGAGTGTGTTCCACTCATTACTATCATGTCAGGTAGGGTCTTCCTTTCCTGTCCAGTGTGAGCTCTTCTGTAGTATCAGTATGTGGTTTTTAAGTACCTGCTGGCATTCACTGCATTAGATCAGTATGCATCATCATTCTTGTCCATAGCACTGAATTGATTTGGGACTCCTACATATGGAAATTCAGTCAAATCAATACTCAACACAATGTAATTGATTGTCATTTTCTTAAGAATTTTTAATGAGATCATAGGATTATGGAATTAGACCTGGAAAGGACCTCTGAGGCTTTCTAGTTCAACTTCTTTGTTTTGTAGATGAATTAATATTTATTAGGTAGTAAAGTCTAATTGCCAGAAAAACAAGCCAACACAAAAGCCTCCCTGTCTTGCCTCTCCCCTATCTCAAAGGTTTGTTGTTTTTTAGTACTTTTGAGCTGAAAGGGACATGAACATCTGAACAGGGACAAATTTACACATTTCATCTATACTATGGAAAATTTTCTAAGTGTTTCTCTTCAAAGTAGTAATACTAAGTGAAGGCTAAAATGAAAGAGTTGTTAATTGGATTATATATCATGATAAATCAAACTGATTCCAGTCCTAATAGCCAGTACTCCAATGACGAGATTGTCTAATAACATCAAATTAGGCTTCAAGAGAAAGATAAAAACTATTTCCACAAGTTGTCTCAAAACAAGATGTTCAGCCACAGATGCCATATTATATCAATCTGATGCTATTGTGCATAATAAAGCAGGCCCTGTGATAAAATCCTGCAGGGAGATGTGTTCAATCAGAAGCCTTTGATATTATTTGAGTGAGAGGTACTTTGAATTTAAAAGAAGCAAGTAGAAAACTCTTGTGCTCCTGCAATCAATCTTAATCCACTGTTGAAGCCAGTATACGTCTACTTCCAAATGTAAGCGGGGAGCTCGGCAGGCGAAACTTGTGGATTGTCTTTTCAAAATCCTATGAACAGAAATTTGTTTTGCTTAATAACTGTGTTCCAAATCGACTTTTCAATTACCAAGTTTAACACAAATCAAGTCTAGATAAAGATTTTCCCTTGGCAGGAGTTTTAAGGGACACTGGTGATTACAGTTAACAGCTACCTAATAATAATTTAAAATAACTTTCTCAGATAGCTTTGTTCACATCCCCCAGGAGCCAAATGACATTCATTTTCTGTGAGCAGAAAATTACAATCTCTTCTGTGACATTAACTTACCTTAAACATCCCATGAAGAAGTGAATTGTGGAAAATCGTATGAAAATTTTGTTTAAAACTTACCTTTTTCCTTCTTCCAGAGATAATGCTACTTTTGCTTTTCCCTGAATTTTATTTGAAGAGTTCAGTTCATACTGACAGTTGCTGCTGTAGTTAAGCAACAACTTATATGGGGGTACTTCTGGCTTCACAATCCCTTAAAAGAAGAAAAGAAAAGAAAACCAGTTCTTAGGAAGACAAAAAAAAAAAAGAAAGAAAGAAAAAAAGACTCACAAGTATGCATTTCAGTCTTGTGACTTTGAGGGGAATGGACAGTATTACAACTCAATCAGGACGGCTGGAGGCAAAGACTTTCCTTGCCCTCTGTCTGTCAAAGCCCAGGGGTCTGAAAGAGTCCACTGGCCCAGGGAGAAGGTATACATAGCTAGCTACCAAGAAGATGCTGATGCAACATAAAGATTCTTGGGAAGGCAGGGAAAACAACAGGAGACAATTATGTTGAGATGATTAGGCACAAATGATGCATGGGTAGGGGGTGGGGAGGCTGGAGACATAGACTATGGAGAGGGGATAGCAGATGCCCTCCCTCCCTCCCCTGCCTGGTTCAAGAGAAAAGGGAGAAAATAAGGGATAATGTCTCTGAGTATTTGAGATCCTGGAGGGTATCTTAACAAAATCAGATTTCAGGGGACCTCACGTGGCCTTGTGCAATGGACAATTTATGCCCAGAATACCTAGTGAGAGCCAAACTTCCTTGGACATGCTGGCATTATGGATAGCTGAAAATATCTCACGGCAAATACTTAGCAGCTGCATGATATTTCAGAAGCAGAAGACAAGGGGAAAGCTAACAGATTGCACGTCCTTTTTCATTTACTACTGCTCATGCTTCTAGTAAGTGAATGTAGTATCTCAGCTGAGCTGCCCTTTCAAATTATTGTTAATTAAGTAATACTCCCTAAGAAATCTGTCATTACCAGCAGTCAGGACCTGGTTTGTTGAGTTTGCCGGAGGCAGTTAATACCGCAACAAATGGACTTCTAATTGCTGTAAGAAGTGATTTCATTGGGGACTGTGGTTCACTTTCCCCAGCAGTTTGATAGTGTATTTTATTTCTTAAACTTCTCCCCTTAGCTTCTCTATCAGGAACAATATAGGGCCAGGGGGATCATTCTCTAATGATTCACCCATTGCATTCACCACTTTCATTAATGGGGAAAATGTGGTTATTAGTGCTTTTATTTTGAAAAATCTAGTTTCTATTATGACTGAAGAAAGACTACTAATAGCAGATTTAAAAATTAACTTTATCCCACCCACCCACCCACTCCTTTTCAATTTATTGCTTTTCCTTTAGAATCATAAATTCTTACTGTAAGAAATTGTTTCTGGCTTGTCATGAACATGATTTTGACATTGTTCCTCACCTTGTCGACTGTCTTTATCCTAGAAGGGATTTTTCCAATTGCTAGAACAATTAACATTATTATGTAGTTTAAAGGGGGGAGGAAGATGAGGATATTCAGATTCAGGCAGGCACATGTACCATGGCATAGAATTTACAATGACCTTATCTATAAACATTTTATCCCTCTGTTCAAAGAGTAAGGAAAAGTATTAAGGAAAAGCAACCCTTTTCACTGTGTTATAAAAAGCCTTCACATGTCAATTTTAAAAGAACTGCTACTTCAGCTTTTTCTCAAATAACCTCTTTTTTCATAATAATGTAATATATTTCTTTCACCTTTTGACTAGCACCTTGGTTTTTTAATAAAGTTACACACTTGTTTCAAGAGAATTACACTTTCGAATGCGCCTCAATGGTATTTCATCCTAACCATTTCATTTGGGTTGAATTAATGCAGAGCACTGTTTGGCTGAAGGAGATAGGAAGGGAGATGAGGGTTAGAGGAAGAGGAAGACTATACTTCAACCACAGAATTACAAGTTCTTTCCATTTCACACACTGCAGACTTATCTCACAGTAACCTTTATCCATAATAAGGGCATAATTTGGCTGGATTGTAGTAAAACTTCTGAGGTAATGTATGTAGAATGGCTTTGAAAACTGTAAACCTTTTTTAAAAATGGCAAGTATTCTTATTGTAATCATAATAGTAATCTCCCACACAGTGAGTAGTAGAAATCCTTTGACTTCCCTTCTCCTCCCCAGGTTCACGTTTATGTTTTCTTTCCTTCCATCTCTGTAGTCACTTGATAGTCTCTCATCCTGCTCTTCCCCCCTCCCTCCTCTTGTCTCCCTTTTTTTCCATTAAGATGTGAATGGGCTGGTACCTCCACCAATATGTCTATCCATGCCTGAATAAACTTGGAGAAAGGCAGGAACCCCTTTTGTTTGGCCTCTGGAGGGCTGCATGTCATTCTGCACCAGTGAGCAGTGGCCTCCCTCCCTCCCAGTAGGAACTTTCCAATAATTGCCAGAACAAATTGAGCTCTGGTTTATCAGTGCCTCTCCTTTTTCAGTAAGAAAACAGAGGGAAGTGGAGAACAAGACTATTTCTGACCAGTGACAATATAGCGTAGAAATAGATTGGATACAGCTAGTAGAGGAGTTCATATTGTAGACAGCAGGTATGGGATACGCTGTTTTTGTGGATGATATGAACTGGTTTTGCATGTCTCTATCTATAATCACCACAGCTAACAAAGTCATGTTCTTTGAACATGAGTCTTCCCAACATGTCCTCTGCAGGCTATGTGTCTACAAGGGTGGGCAAGAAAACTAAAAAAGTTTAACATTGATGAAGAAAGCAGCAGAGGTGAGAACAAATAGTTATAATTAGTCTTTTGCCTCAGCCTGGTGGCCTTTAGATCTAAAAGAGCAATGACATCTATTTTTACTAGTTAGTAACAGAAAAAAAAACTGAGTTTCCAGTGGAAAAGTTGACTAGAATAAAAGCTCCTTTACAAAAATGCATGTCAAATTTTTGTAGGAGCAAATCCTTTAAAAATTTCTATGAATGTCCGATACTGTATCTCTCTATCTATGTATCTGCATATATGTGTGTAGTTTGTTGTTATGGATACATTGTTACACAGACACACATACATAGATTTGCAACATAGATAGCTATGTAGATGCACAGGTATTAAATAAGCATTTGAATATATACATGTATGCTTTTACATGTATAGCTGACTAGAAAGATAGCTAGCTAGACCAAAATATCTAGAATCTAGATCTTGATACATACACGAACTCATTTTGAAAGATAGTTTAACTCTTATAGAAACTTTTGGATTTTTGCTCAGGACTTTTGGGGACCTCTATTTTAACAATAACCAAGTACTCTCTCCCCTTGCCTCTCTCCATTTTAGTAAAATAGGTACTAGATTCCCTCCCAACGCCTTCCTTTATAGAGTACAGAATGAATTTACTCCACTTTGGATCTGCTTCCCTGCCTAGTTTCAGATCTAAAGAATAAGATGCCCCCATGCCAGGTTCCCCCTAGTGTTCTGCTTCTCCTACTGCCGATTTTCCTGCCTCCTATGTTTTTGTTCATCCTTCATTTTTGAAGATCAGTGATACAATGGGGTGATGTCTTGACTTGCTCATAAATTAGATTTAAGTGAAGCAGAGTTATACAAAGTCATCAGCCTCACTCTCTCTTCCACAGTCATACAAGTCCAGTGGCAAGACAAAAGTCAGAATGACTGGTGATGGCCTGGGATCTAGTGGGTGACCGTGGTGTCTTCCATGTCTCACCAAGTTCAAAATACCCTGCAATGCTTTCTTCAGTTACTTTCATGGCCATTGGAACAAATTGTTTTCATCCACTCGTTCCTTTAGTGTGTTGTCTCTGCCCCCTCACCCCAATTTACCATTGTAAGCTCTCTGACAGCAGGGACTATCTTTTTTATTAATTGTACCCTCATCACTTAGCATAATACCTGGCACTTAGTAGGTGCTTAATAAATGTTGATTGGATTAGACTGGCAGCTAACACTCTGATGATTGGTTTGCCAAAAGTTTTGCTTCTGATATCCCTTACCTCTGGTTAGAGATTGTGCTGGGTCTTAGATCTCCTTCCTCTGCCTATCCCATTCAACTCCCTGTGGTGCCTTGAATGTAGACTGTGCATCTCTATGACATGGCTAGGCAGGGAGAGCAAAGCTCCATGATGAATTTGACAGAGAGCTTGGTAGATCCCAACTGCATAGGCTGAAAGACCACCTGTTTTTGTGACAACCAAGTCTATATTTTTAAACAATGTAATTTATATAAACATCTACAATGAATGTTTTTTAATTCTCTGTTAAGCTTTGCTTAGCTGCTTCCAAAGTGACTGAAGGCAGACAAGACATGGAAGTGGAGCCAACTGAATGGCTTTCCATCTGCCCTTTCTTTGCTTAGAAATAACCAAGCCAGGCCAACAGCTTTAGCTTTGTTCGGCATTCCCCTCCCCTCTTTTCTGATCTGAAGGAGAAGCTGACATGAAACAAACACAGCATTTCCTTTTCAAAATTGGATTTTGAAATTGACTTCAGTTTTCCAGGAGCAAAGCCCAATCACATTTCTTCCCTCAGCTCTGTGATTGTCATAAGCAGTTTGTATATAAAGCACTAAATCTGGAGCCAATTGCAGAGTTAAACTTTTTTTTTGGGGGGGAGGGGGTAAGTGGAATGGATAAGGGTGCAGGGAATAACTAGAAATATTTTCTCATGGTCAGAGATGATAACAGTGGCAAGAGAATGCAGCAAATGAGGAAATAGATCAGGATAAAGGCAAATTTTGTCACTCTCTTTTTTACCTCTGTTAGGGGAAAATATAAGTATAGATGGTATAAGGTGGTTGTGGCTTCTTAAACATTTTATTGTCATCTTCCACAAGCTGTATTGGACAATAAATAATTAGATGGGGTCATGGAATGTAACCCATCCAACAGAATAGAAGAGATGAATTACTGAAAGATAAGCCTTCTGGGTAGTCTTGTATGGCATGACAATAGGGTGGTAACTTACTGATCATCTACTCTCTGTTGAATTAAACAGGAAAGATCTTAGTCAGAGCAGTCAGAAGAAACAGAAAGATGCAATCCATTATTATTTTTCTCTCTCTGGTTATGAATGACCTTAATGATTTCAATTAGTCTTCCTAATTTTTTCAAATGCACCCTTCTAAATATCCATATATCTATAGCTATATCGAAATATAGCTATAGATAGATATAGATATAGGTATGCCTATATATAGATATATCTATATCTATCTATAAGTTGGTGACTTTTTTTGTTTTTTCCTACTCTAATTCATTTTTATTTTTTTCAGAATGTATTTATTGTTAGTTTTTAACATTAATTTCCACAAGATTTTGAGTTTCAAATTTTCTCTCCATCTCTCCCCTACCCTCCACCCCAAGATGGCAAGCATAGCCCTTCCCCCAGTCTGCCCTCTCTTCTATCTCCCCTATCCATCCCCTTACCACCTCCCCCTTACTTTCTTGTAGGGCAAGATGGATTTCTGTAACCCATTGCCTGTGTACCTTATTTACCATGGTAACTTTATTCTTAAGGCTTAGAGTTAGTGCAGTGGAAAGAGAACTGTTTTCAGAATTGGGAGAGCTGAGTTTGAATCCCAATTTTGATCTATCTTGATCTTCCAGTTGTTGGCATCACTTGCTCCTGGAAATTACTTTGTGTACATTTTATGTTTCCTAATCTATGTAGATGCTGTTTCCCACTAATATTATATAAACTCTTAGAGGCCAGAGTCTGCTTAGGTTTTGTCTTTATAGACTCACAGGATACTTAAATAAATGCTTGTTGAATGAAGGAAAGAAGGGAGAAAGAAGGGCAGAAGGAATAGCTATGTAGCATTGTGCAAGTCATTTCATTTCTCTATGCCTTATTCTCCTTATCTATAAAATGAGGGGTTTGGATTAAATGATCTCTATCCTTCCTTTCAGTTTTCAAATTGTAGGAGGCTCTGCCCCTTTTCAGGTCTTGAAATGGACTCTTTTCACCCTTTGGAGACCATGGCAATAGTTCTATGCAGCTGTATGGAGCAGGGATTTAATCTTTTGGCTTCTCAGCTTGCCATCTCTGCTATCCATACACATAGTAAGAGGAAGGACGTGTTAGTTCATGTCAGTACCAGTCAGTGTGGGGTGGAATTATGGCTGCTAGGTGAGACCTGGGCCAGGAAAGTTTCCTGATGGTGGCTGCCAGAGCAGAAGGACATGCCACATGATTTGCTTTAAGGCTTTCCTCGGAATTAAAATTTCTGGCAATAGAGAGAACCCCTAGAGTTGGCCTTTTTATGCAGTCAGTATGATTTTCACCTTCTGGCTTCTGAACAATATATAGGAAAACAAAACAAAATGAACAATCCTGTTCCCATTGCTTTAATGGGTGGGGAGGGGAGTGGGAAGAGTGAAAGGGAAGAGAAGGGACTTGACTTTCCTTTTCTTTTATCTCTTTAGTCAAAAGAGGCATAGAGGGGTTTTCCCAAAAGCTTTTGAATTAACAACAGTAGCAATTAATGGCTAATGGGCAGGTGAAAACCTGGTAGTGTTGTGCTTTAAAAGTCCATTTAGTTTATCCAAAAAAGCTTTGTATTTTCTATTTTGCTTTATTTTAAAATCCAGGGATGGCTAGGTGGTGCAGTGAATAGAGCATTAGCCCTCGAGTCAGGAGCACCTGAGTTCAAATCCAGCCTCAGATCCTTAACACAAAAACTAGTCATGTGATCTTGGGCAAGTCACTTAACCCCAATTGCCCTCCAAAAAAAAAAGAAAAAAAAAAAAAGAAAAGTTTATTTTAAAATCCAGTATGCTATTCATGTGTAGTACCTAGAGTGAGGCCATAAAATTCTCACCAATCTGGGTATGATATAGGGGCACATTTGTCAGTGATTAGGTTGCTAAAGAACTAGAGAAAAGAAAGATGATTGATAGAGAATAGGTGGCATTCTGTCCAAGCAAACATCTGTGTTGCTTTTGAGGGAGTTTGGGAGTAGGGTGAAGGTAGCAGTATATGAAATTCAATACTAATGATAATGCCTCACCAGCACAATGAATGAATGAAGTGAACCATCTTGTGGACAGTCCACAATCTTATGCTTCTGATCACCTTCCATGTTTCCTGATTTTGTTCTCTTTATTGCTCCTCTCGCTCACTACCTCTTACTTTGACCTCTGGCTACACACGTCACTTTTTAATACTTATGACTTTATGGCTATCATTTATGAATTATATTTCAAATCACTCTCTGCTATTGAGATCTAGAACTTACTTCCACCCCTGGCTCTACCTCCATATGGGACAGATGGAGCCCAACCAGTGTTGTTCTGGTAAATATTTAACAATCATATCTCTAGGGGAAAAGTATACATGACACATTTTTAATTTTAATTTACATTATTAACATCTTATCCATCACTTTCTTAAGTCTAGAAATCAACAAAACAACAAGACTAATTTGCAGCATGTCCAATTTCCAAGGTAAAAATTCTTATGCTAAAAATTTAACAACAAGTATACACTGCCTAATACCCTGCCTAATACATGTGTTTTAAAATTCTTTAATTTGAAGAATTAACCATTACATACCCACAACCTTACTAGAGATTTTCCAACATGTTTGAAAAACCCACAAAATTTTTTATTCTCTCCTCTTGTTTTAAAATCATAGAAATTTCTGGATATAATTTCTCTTCTCCCATACAACAAGCCTTTCCTGGAACAAAGAAAACAAAAGTCTACAAAAAAATCAATTGACAGATCAATCTTCTCCAACAGTGTAAGCATTAATTCATAAGATCATAGTTTTAGAGTTGTTTAGTAGGTGCTTAATAAATGTTGATTGGATTGGATTGGATTATTCTGGCAAACTTGTTCGTTTGATTGATATGACATTAAATCTATAAATTAAATTAGGTACCACTTTTATTTTGGCATGGTCTAACCATGGTCAATGACCATCTGTCTATTTACATCTTCCTTCATTTCTATAAAGAATGTGTTGTGATTGCATATATCTACACTTTGAATGTATAGATCTACTTTTAGATATTTTATGCATTTTGTAGTAATTTTCAATGAGATTTCTCTTTCTACTATTTCCTCCTGGTTTTTGTTATTGTGTTACATAAATTTAGATTTTTGCACATTTCTTGTATACTATACTTAACTAAGGCTATTGATTTCTTCAATTTGTTTCTTTGCCAATTCTCTAGGGTTTTCTAAGTAAATATATGTTGTCTGCAGATAGGGACAATTTCATCTCCTTTTGTTGGTTCTTATATTTCTAATTCCTTTCTCTTGTCTTATAGCTATTGTTATTATTTCAAGAATAATGTCAGATGACAATGTAGAAAAAGGGCAAATAATGGAGTTTTTCTAGTGTTTCTTTGTTCACTTCCTGTTCATAAACAGCATCAATGTTGTCATCTTGGGAGTCTTTTCAGGATTCAAAGTCATAAAGAAAGAATAGTAATATCTCACTTAATAAACAAATTCTAGACATTTGTTGTTATTGTGGTTGTTTAGACATTTTAATTGCATCTGACTCTTCCTGACCCCAATTGAAGTGTTCTTGGCAAAGATACTGGAGTGGTTTGCCATTTTCTTCTCCCAACTCACTTTACAGATGAGGAAATTAAGGCAAACAGGATTACAGGACTTACACAGGATCATACCACAGCTAGTAAGTGTCTGAGGCAAGATTTGAACTGACTCCAGACCCAGCAGTTAACACACTGTGCCACCTACTTACCCTACTCTAGACAATGTACTTTTCTCAGGTAGGAAGCACATTCATGACTAAAATATCAAGCCCACTTAAATATTTTGGAATCAATTTGTAATAATATATTTTCCTGAATTGTATTATCACCAAAATTAATTCCCAGAATCCCACTAATAATCCTGTTTTACCTTCTTCAGAGTGATAAGTAGATTGATGTGCTAGACTATAACATAATAATAGGGCAGAAAGCAATTGAGCTTCCTGCAAGGGATATTATTTGAAAGTATTGCGGGGAATGATCTGTTTAGAAAAGGGAAGGAAGTTGGAATATTGGCAAAGTTGGTATTATTTAGTGCTTATCTTTGCCTTTTTGCTTTTAGATTTCCAATTTCAGTCTGTTTTTATTCTCCTCTCTCCAAAATCCAAGTAATCCCTCCCACTTTTTACTCCACAGACATCTGTCTAGAAAATAAGAATTTATTCTTTAAGTAACCAGACCCAATGTGTTTAAAACTGCCTTATCCAATAACAAATCTGTGAAGAGCAATGTCCAGAGTTTAAATGAACTAAAGTTACATAATAAGTCAGGGTTAATTTTGAAATGCTTTTTCTATTTGTGAATATGGTCATCTCCTTATCAAAGGCAGGAAGAATGCATAGAAAAAAAATCTGAGAAACTTTGATTCCAGGAACAGATGAAATTATAAGAAAGTACATTTTAAATGATCAAATCCTTTGGTGCATAGATATAAACAAAATAGACAAATTCCTAAGTTTGATGACTTCATGGATTTTAACAACTAATTTATAACAACTTAAATAACAATTAACAACAACTAATGTATAACACATTATAGGGGTGGCTAGGTGGTACAGTGAACAGAGCACAAGCCCTGGAGTCAGGAGGACCTGATTTCAAATCTGGCCTCAGACACTTAACACTTACTAGCCATGTGACCTTGGCCAAGTCACTTAACCCCAATTGCCCTCCAAAAAGCAAAAAAAAAAAAGCAAAAAACAACTTTTTATAACAACTAATTTATAACAAGTTAAATTAAATGATAAAATTACAGAATGTGGCCATTTGAGTTTTATCTAGATTTTAAAAGCGGACTTAAGTTGATTTGTCTAAAGTCTTAAACTCATTCTCAAATCTAGGCTGGCTCTATTCCTCTCATATTTTTTTATTCAATATATTTTTATTAAACATTTACTATGTTTAATTGCACTGAATTGAGGAGATACGAAAATTAATAAGGAATTGCTCCTTTTGACAAATAGTTTCTTATCTCTTAGGATACGATAGATATATGCATAATAACTATCCTAAAATTTTGTTATTATTCAATTGTTCAGTTGTGAACTACTCTTTGTGACCCCATAGACCATAGTATGCCAGGCCTTTTTATCCTCTGCTATCTCCTGAAGTCTGTCCAAACTCATGTTCATTGTTACTATGATGCTATCTAACCATCTAATCCTCTGCCATCCCCTTTTCCTTTTGCCTTCAATATTTTACAATATCAGGGCCTTTCCAATGAATCCTACGATTTAGAATATCATAAATGCATAGAGACATACTAGTAATATGCTGTGAGTTCTTAGAAGAAAGATAATTACTGACTGAAGGGATCAAAGTAGGCTTTATGTAGGAGGTGATATTGGCACTGGGTTTTGAAGAATGGATTGGGTTTCTTATGTTCAAACTGTCATTTTAAGTGGTCTGGCTGACATTTCTTGGATTTAATACAGAGATTATTTTACACTTAGCTTCTGATTAATGGGTGTAACTTTTTCAGCTTCTTTCAGTATTAGGATAGCCAGTTTTCTCTTCTAGCCAGCCTATTAGTTAGGATATTTGAATCTATAATCATTTCAAAAGGAAACCATCAGCTTTCCATAGCTTCTTCTACTCTGGCTGGTATACACAGACTGCCAGCATTGATCAATGCTGCCAGAAAACAGATGGAAGGGGAGATTCCTGGAGAACTGCCTAACTGCTTCCCATTGTATACATGAGTGTTTTATGTGGGGGCAAAGAGAGGAGGAGTAACTTGGGAGAGCTGTCCAGATAACATATTGGGGGGGTGTGGTTGAATGGAGATGGAGGGAGAATGGGCAGAGAAAATAAGTTGCATAGAATATGAACATTTCAGATGGTCTCATCCTGTTTGTACAACTGTCTGCTAGCAAAGAGTATGCCTCCCTAGAAAGATTCCATTAAGGTGGCTTTCCAAGCCTGTCATCGTCTATTTCCAGGCTATCTTTTTCAGCCTTTTTTATGATTCTTCCCTTTGTTCACTCCACGTTCTAGCCAGAAAGAGTTCTTTACTTTTTCACTTTCTCTTTCATCCTTCCCAATTCTGTCTTCTCTCATTTACACATGTTGCCTTCATTCTTGAAATGTTCTCTCCAGTCTTTGCCTAATCACATCCTTCTCCTTCTCCATGTCCTAGCTTAGGCAGCACCGTCTTCATGACATCTTCCTTGCATGGGGACATGACACCTTCTACTTCCCAGAAGAAACTGATTTTTCCTTCTTTGAATCTCTCTCACTTCTCTTTTATATATTCAGGAATTTTCTAACTCATAGTATATTTACATTTCTCTTTACTAGATTGTAAATCTTTTTGTATGGTAAGAGCCAAATTATTTTTCATATTTTGATCTTGAGTACCTACCATGGTGCCTTACACATAGTTAATATGTTGTTTGTCCTTCATTTTTGAACAGAACCAATGACACCTATGGTCATGTCTTGACTTGTGCATGAATTGTATTTAATTGAGGCAGAGTTGTACAAAGTCATCAGTCTCATTCTCCCATCTTGAGTCACCGAAGTCCAGTGGCAGGACAAAAGTCAAGATAATTGGTGATGGCCCTGGACACAGTGGATGATCTTAGCATCTTTGATCAAGCTCTAAGCTCTCCATAGCACTTGTTTCAGCCACCTTTATGGCTGTTGGAACAAATTGTTTTCAAATGCCCATTCTTCCAGAAAAAAGTCTTCACATTCTTAGGGTAGACACCCCCCTAATTCAATGAAGGGTTTGAGGGCTGTCAGTTAACCTCAACCTGGTTTAGCCCATCTGCTGAGACAGTTTATTGGGGTGTGGCTGCTGTTCATGCTACAGCTTCTTGGAGTCAAAGGTGAGATTTGAGTGAAGATGGACACCAAAGGTAGATGAGCAGCCCTGGAAAGGGCTCAGCAAGCCCTTGCACCAGAGATGCTGTCCCCTGAACACCCCAGATATTGAACCAATGAATTTTTTTTTAAATTGTGAATTACATGACCATGCAACAAATTTAGAGGGCTGAGAATATATGAATAGAATTTAGAGATATAATAAAATAAACCTTATAGCAAAGTTAATCTGATGTGTAATATCACACATAATTATTATATACTACATGATAATAAGGCATAAATCCTAAGTAACTTACATGAATTACTGCAATTAGTAATAATTTTCACAGTCAAGGTTGAACGTCTAGGACCAGCTGAGGCAGAGGAGGGAGAAATTGGGTAGAAAAGGAAGCTTCCTTAATGGTATAACAGAAAAAAGTACAGGAGTTTGGGATGTTGGGTTATGCTTGCTTTAGGCTAAAATTAAACCAGAATTTTTCAGTATTGTGAATTGTTTCCTTTCACTGAACATCAAAGATGCATCAAAGAAGCTTGGACCTCAGGACTAAGGCATAGTAGAAGCATAATATAGAACACAGTCAATGTGGTGTATGCAAAAGTATTAGTATACTAGACTTAAAATCGAAGGAACCCTGTTAAAATTTTGGTCCAGATTACTGTCACTTAACCTTCTCTCAGCCTCAATTTCCTTGTTTGTAAAATGGGGATAAAAATGGTACCTACCTCACAAAGTTGTTGTGAGCCTCAAGGGAGAGAACGTATGAAAAGCAATTTTGAAATCTTAGGAAGATACATAAATTCTACTTTGATGACATGACATGACTTATTGTCATATATCATCATCATTATTGATTATGTGACCTTAATCTCAGTTTCTTTATTTATAAAATGAGAAAGTTGGATTAGACGGTTCCTAAAGTCCCTTCCCACCCCAGATCTATAATTCTGTGATGCTATGGCACAGCTCTGGCCTTCAGTGTCTCCATGTATAGCATGAAGAAGTTGAATCAGATGATTCTTAAGGTTTTCTCTAGCTCTGGAGCAGGGCTCCTTAACCCTTTTTTGGCATCCATTGGCAGTCTGGTGAAGTCTATGGACATTTTCTCAGAATAACACTTTTAAATGAAATAGGATTACAAAGGAAACCGATTATATTAAAATATGGCTATTAAGCTATTATTAGAAAGTTCATGGCCTTCAGGTTAAGAACATCTCCAGTCTAGAGCCCATGATAAAAAGTTGGGGAAAGGGGGGATTTCTCTATTGTGGGAGGGAAGTATCTAATGGGGGAGCATCTTAGAGGACCTCTTACATACTAAAACCTGTAGTGGGAGGCTTGGAGAAGTGAAAGGCCAGAGGAGGGCACTGGGTACTTGGAGTGTAGAAGGTGAGGGAGATGCTAAGTGGAAGAGGGACTAAAAAAGGCAGGCAAGAGGGATGAATTAAGGAATCTAGGGAAAGGGGATATTGAAAATAGAGGCCTAAGACTTCTTGAGGTAAATAGAAAGTGTGCTATTTTGTTAGGGGGGCAGACACGTATAGATAGCTCAGCAGAAACTAGATTTACTAATCCCAAGAGACAGATGCTATGGGAACAAAAGGAGCTCACTGTCTTTGTTATGTGGAGAAGTAGCTATGACCTATATAGGCTAGCTAGAATGACTGACTCCAGGCAGGCCTCCAAGATACAGATCTCTCTGCTACTTTGATGTATCCATTGAATTTCTAATAACTTTGATTATTGGCTAAGCAGGGTAGAATCTCTATGAGCTCATTATTGGCAGCCTTCAGACATACTTGTCTCTCTTTAACCTTCCCCAAACAGTCTTTTGGCATATCAGCTTGTTATTGCTTCATCTTCAAGTTCCTTGTGAAGGCAATTAAGAAGAACCTGTTATTTTGTCAGAATGATAGCATTATTCTGTCCACACTAGAACCTAAAAAGAAAAGTTACATACAGTCACTGAGAAAAACCCCCTAGCAGGCTTCACGTCTTGCTTATTAGATTTAATAGCCGTTTTTACCTGATTTGAGATTATAGACCTAGAGCTACAAGTAACCTTAGAGGCCATCTCATACAACCCATTCATTTTATAGATTAGGAAATTGAGGTTCATGGAGGTAGACATCATTTTTCCAAGTTTAAACAATTAGCACTAGAAGCAGAATTTGAACATAGGTCCCCTGTCTCTAAAGTCACTGCTTTTTTTTCTATGTTTTGTCTTATTTCCCCAAATAAAAATGAAATTATATATGTATCTATATATAAACATGTATATAATTATGTAAATTTTAATGCATTGAATATAGTTAATGTGTTTATCTTTAAACTTCATATGAAGATCTCGTGTTCCATTTCATGTATTTTTATCTACCTTTTAGTTATGAAATAAGATCATACTAAACGTCTCTAGAATGATGTTCTTTTCAACCAGCCATAAGACAAAATAATCCCAGGTTGCTGACCTGTTCATGTATTGTGTGGCTGTCTGTCATATAGCTGGCGTTAGTGTGAAGTCCAAGAATGTAATAGTTTAAAGTCCTGAAAAGAGTCAGACAATGGCTACTGAAAGCTATTTTAGTCTGGTGGGTTCTTGTATGCATTGCTGCTGTCTTGGACTTACTCATTCAATTGAATGATACTTATTGAATCCTACTGCATGTAAAGTATTGGTTACTGATTCAAGTTGAAGCATTGTAAATATTGGGTGCTAGACCAGGGACTTTAGTTACTAAGGTTCTGAAAGGAATTTATTTTAATGAGTTCCCATGGAATGGACCTCAAAGAAATTGAGTTATGGTTGTTGTGTAATTTTTCTCAAGTTTTTCTTGAATTTAAAAAATATAATTTTCAAAATAATTTTGACGCCTTTTGTTTTTACATTGCAGTTATTTCTTCGAAAGGATCTTTACCCTTGCCACTGCTCCCAACTGTATCCTTTCTTGTAACTAAGTAAAAAAAAAATCTCCTTTGATGCTTTATTGGGAATATAGCTTGAGTGCTTGCTTTCAAAACCTAAAAGGACCCATAATATTAGCTCACATGTATATAGAGATTTAGTGTTTAAACAAAACACTGTGAGGTAGGCAGTCATTATTTCCTATTAACAGATGAGGAAACTGTGGTTCAGAAGGAGTAGGGTGATGTATTCTTAGTGACATAGCCAGGAAGTGCGAGAGCTGGGACTGAAACTCACATCTGCCTAGAGGACCAGTGCTCTTTCTGTAATACCAAATACTCTATTTGTTGAGGGAGATTCATAAGAATGTTTTTTTTTAACCATTTTGAAAAAAAAATTAAAGACAACTTAATTGTCTAAATAGTTATAAATGAACAAATGGCCATATCAGTGCAGTGGAATGCTACAATGAAATCAAGAATAATATAAGAGGACTATCATATAAGGAAATAGGTAAAAATTTACAGGAAATAATATGAAGTACATCTCTTTAATTTTTAAACATATTTGTTGTTAACTCAGATTTCTATCCTTTCTGGTTAGTTTATTAGTGATGGAAATTTTGTTTTTGGTCTGCCAAATTAGAAATGTCTCAGAGGATTCTAAATTTAGATATTTTCCTGCCATGAATTTCCTTTTCTACAAGAAAGGAAATCAGATCCAATAACACAGTGCATGGAAAAATTGTCACATTAAAATAGTTCCCACAATAGATGTCAGCAGTCACAGGAAAGAGCTAACAAGTATAGCTCTCTCCCATGTCACTTTCCTTCCTAGTTTCTTTTTCTAGATGCCTAAGTTGAATTTAAATTAGTTACAGCATTTTATTGTCAATTAATACTACTGAACAATTTTCTCTGAAGAGAAGGAAGGACTAGAGTTAGGAGATGAGTGGGAGAAGGGTGTTATTCAGGAAAGACTTCCTTTTTTTGTGCATCATAGTAAATTGTAGTAAAGGACCTTAGAAATCATTGTACCTAGCTTTCCCATTTTACAGATAAGTGAACTGAGATTGAGAGGTGAAGTAACTTGCCCAAATTCATGCAGTTTGTAAATGTGAATTTGAACTGCTTCTCAGTATCCCATGCTTCTTAAAGAAGACAATCCCCCATCTTATGTAGGATATCAACTTTATGGGAGTATTATTTTCCATATATTTCAACGGCCCTGCTAATGGTAATTGTTTTACCCATTGTACCAGGGCCTCTGACTCTAAATTTAATATTCTTTCCTCTGTATCATTGTACACTTCGGTTTTCATAGTTTCCCTTTGGAAGGATCACTTCAGTTCTGCTGCAAGTGGCCTCCCTATGTCTTATCCCTAAGTCCAAGGCCAGGTTCCATTTCTGCACAGTATTTGCTAAGCCTCTATTGGGGTAAAACTATGATGTGGTAGTATGGCTTACCCTTTTCTCCCTTTCCTCACGATCTCCCCCATTCATGTTGAAAGCCCTTTACAGCCTAGCTAGCCCCTTCCTACCTTTCCTGTCTTCTTATACCTTGCTTCCCACTGCATGGGTTCTTTGTTGTCCAGTGACACTGACCTCCTTGCTGTTCCTCACATAAGACACTCCATTTGTAGATCCTGGGCATTTTTACTGACTCTCTCTCATGCTTAGAATACTCTCCCTCCTTATTTCCACTCTTTTCTGGTTTCCTTCATGCCTCAGTTAAAAATCCCACCTTCTGCAGGAAGCTTTTCCTGGTTTGCCCTAACGCAAGTGCCTCTGAGAGTTTCTCCTCTCTGTACCTGGTTTGCACATAGTGCGATATTTGCCTGCTGTCTCTACCATTAGTCTGTCAGGTCCTTGAGAGAAGAAATTGTTTGCTTTTTTGTCTTTCTCGGTATCCCCAGGGCTTAGTTCAAGTCTGGGACATAGTAGGCTCTTAAATGCTTATTGACTTATGATCCTTGGGGCTTAGGGGAAAATTAGGCCTTGCTATCTGGTTTGATATAGGTAATACATCAGGTCCCTGGCAATACCAAAGAACATATCCTAGCTCTCAGAGAGAAAGACAATATAACAGGAGAAACAGCTTCTTTGAATCTGTGGTCAACCATGAGGGAGGGGCAGTGTATTGGAGGAGGAAGATCATTGGATTCAGAACTAGAAAACTCTAGTCCAAGGTACAGTTTTCATGTGCACTAGCTGTGTGATACTGGGCAAAGTCACTCACTTTCTTTGTGACTGTTTCCTTTTCTGAGAAATGGAGATTGGATGCTGGTGCTTACAGTGACTATGGTTAGGAAGGTCTAAGTTCAAATCTGGTCTCTTATACTTATGACTTTGTGACCTTGGGCAAAAAATGTAACCTCTCTGAGCCTCAGCCAAAGACTGGGATGGCACCAACAGGCCTCTGTCAGTGTAGAGTTGACAACATGGATGGAGAATCCCTGTAAAACTGCAGGAAATAGGAAGATGGGGATAAGGTTGCTAAGAATAATACTTTTATTGCCCATCTCAGAGTTGTTGAGAAGAAAGTGCTTGGTACACTGCAAAACATGACATAAAAGGGAACTACTTTTTACCCATCCGGTGAGAACCATGGAGACTACCACAGGTTGTAGAAGTTCATTCATGTTTACTTAGCACTGAGGTAGGTAATACCAAGAATCACATCCCCTCCAGGCATTTTAAATCTCAGTGTTCCAAATGCTTTAAATGAGAAGATTATGATACTATTACCACAAACCATTATATCTACAGCTATACTTAAGACTAATGGATATAATCTGGTATTTAGAAGCTATCATGATATAATTAGCCAAAAGTATTGAAAGAAATTTCATAAAACACTGGAAATAAAGCTCTTCAGAAACGGAACCCTGCCTCCTAGGTAAATAGAAGGGAATTCAAGCTGCAGACACTGTGGAACGTAATAAAGGCAATCAGGGAGAGCTGGCTCTACTTTGCCTTGGAGGAGTTTTAAAGCAACCATGTTATCCAATTAACATAAAATATACTTGAATTCTAAAGATTTACTCTGTCATCACCTTCACACACAGGTAATCACAAATCCTAGGCTGGTTTACTTCCCTTAGCTCATATGGAACTGCAGGACCAAATTCTGCTGTTCTTTGGTGTTTGTGAACAATCTGCCTTCAAGTTAAATTATTGGATTATAGGCCCGACAGGCGTTGTGAGATCCTGCAGGAAATCACAGGTAATCTCTGATAAGAGAAACTCAGAGTGCATGCCCATCCCTGTAGGGATACTTTCTGTTGATTTATATGGAGTTGGAGAAATGTGTTTGTACAGTCTTTCCTTGCCATATCCTATGATTGAGTCCAAACCCAGCTGCATGGCCCCCAAAAGGGGGAATGGCTAGACTGTACAACTGGCATCCCATCTGATTAAACATTTTTTCAGGTGACCTCTGTCACAGATGCTTCCGTTATTTTTGATGCTATCTTGCAGGGGTGAGGACCCTTGTCTTTTATCAAGGCCACTGACCCCAGTAGAAGATGGAAAATAACAAATTAAGTAAAAAAGCAATTTAATTGCATTTCTTTGGGATGTTTTACTTCGGAGGGAGAAAGGTACAGTGGCCCATTGATGCACTCTTAATATCAAAGAGGGCTGAAGTCTCTATTTAGCAAACAAAATGGAAGTTAGAAACTATTTACCAGTCCTATATTCTGTTCATTTGAATGAGGAAAAACAGAGGGTAGAAAAAGAGAGAGGGACAAATAAAGAACAGAAGGTATAGGTGGAAGGAAAGAAAAAGAGGCACAAATGGCAAGAGATAAGAAAAAGGATGTGTGGAGAGACACAGCCAGAGATAGAGATGACACAATTCTGGAAAAAAGTGATACTGCTGTATTTGGTACAAATAAAGAAAGTACAATAAGTAACAATACAAGATTACAAACATATCTATTCAGCAGCTACTGTTTGCAAAGGGGCAGCTAGGTGGTACTTACCAATGGATAGAGTCTGGGGCCTGGAATCAGGAAGACCTGAGTTCAGATTCATCCTTAGACACATACTAACTGTGTGATCCCAGACAAGTCATTTAACCCTGTTGCCTAAATTCCTGATCTGTAAAATGAGCTGGAGAAGAAATGGCAAACCACTCCAGTATCTTTGCCAAGAAAATCCAAAACAGGGTCATGAAGAATTGGACATGACTGAACGACAGCAACAACAACAAATGTTTGCAAAGCACTGTTCTGGGAACTGGGATAGAAAAAACATTTAATTAGGATAGGATTCTGGCTTTCAGGGCCTTCGAGGAGTTTAGCTGACAAATAAGATTTTTGTTATTCACACATTACCTTTAAGAAGGTAGCTGGAAGGAGCTTTAAAGTTCATTGCCTCCACTCTCCTGATTTCACTGATGTGTAAATCAAGGAAAAGTAAATTTCCCAAGGTCAAAGGGTAAGCCTCAGAGCGGGGATTTTAATTTAAGATCTCTGACTCTTCTATTGGTCTTTCCATTGCACCATCATAACTCTCGAATTTATTTATTTTTCCATTCATCACTCATTTAATAAACATTAAGTGTTTACTACAAACAAATTTGGGTAGCACATAGAGAGCCTGTCTTGCATACAGCAACATCTGGGATCTGGTCCCACTTCCGGTCCTTATTTGTTAGCTAAATATCACAATTTCATGGCAATGTGTCAGGCATTGTGCTAAGTGTTTTACAAATATTTCTCATGCAATTCTCACAACGATTGTGTGAGGCAGGTGCTATTATAATCTACATTTTATAGTTAAGAAAACTGAGAGAAACCAAGGACGAGTGACTTTCCCAGGGTCACACAGCTAGGGCATGTCTGAGGCTGTATTTGAACTTGTCTTCCTGACTTTAGACCCTGAGCTCTATCCGCTGGGCAACCCACTTGCCCTGCGGCAACTATGATGATGAGGGAATATAATGAAAGGCATGGGCACAAATCCCCCCATCCCCAGCTCCTGGAGTTAAGTTTTATATAATTAGTTAGGAATCAAGTTCAGCGAAAGAGTGTGAAGGGTCCCTTATCAGCGGCATCCTCAGAATACCAAATCACGAAGAGTAGGCTAAAATATCCTCCATCTACAATCTCCAGAATCACTATCTGTCACCCCAGAAGAAACTATGGGTTCTACCTGACTTTAATGAAACAAGGTATATAGAAGGGTCCCTCAAGCCAATCCATGCTTGATCCCAGATCCAGGATCCTTACCACCATGTCCCTAGGACTCCTCATTCCCTGAGTATAGCTAATAGATGCCATGCTTCCCTTTGCTTACAGCCTGTTACCCTTTGTGCCTTTTTTTCTTGCACTCCCACTAATATCTGGACCTAAACCCCAGATACTGTCTCAGGAAACCTTGCCTTAGACATTAAGCTGTAACCTAGGATTGTGTGTTTTGATGCCCTCTCATAAGCCACACCTACTTCTCAAGACTCATCTTGAAAAAAAAAAAAGGGCAAGGCCTGAGAAGGTGACACTTAAGACCCAACAGCAGGGACATTTTGCCTTCTACCCATTACTAGACTGGGACTGGCAGCTAATGTCCTAGGTTTCCAGCCACCCCCACTAAATGCAACATAGGCAACAAAATAAAGGGTACTTAACAGGGTGGCTGCTCTTTGGCCAGACCTGAGGTAAGCATCTCTATCTTCCAGAAAATGTCAGAGCCGAACCATAATGCTTTGCAGCTTATCAGGAGCAAAGATAGAAGTCATGGTCTGGGAAGCCTTCTGACAAGTTGCAGTTGTTCTAAAAGTTATAGTAGGGTACCACATAGAAAAGAAATGGGGGGGGGACTCTTCACCTGAAGTATTTGACTTAACGAAATATTAATGACTTAATAATGACTAAATGTCATTCGACTAAATCTAGATTCTTTTAATTTTTGTTCCAAAAGATAGTCAACTAAAAAAAATCTCTATCATTGATATAGTGCTTTAAGTGTTACACATTATTGAATTCAATCCGCATAACAACCCTGTGAGGTAGGTCCTGATATTACCCCTATTTTACAGATGAGGAAACTGAGGCTGAGAGAGGTTAAATGTCTTCCTCAAGACCATATAGCTAATAAGTATGAGAGGCAGGATTTGATTGGAGGTGTTCCTCACTTCAAGCCCCTATGCACCGCAGCTCCTCGCTGCCTCATAAATAACCTGAACAAAGCAGTATGGGATGGTATCATGGGTACAGTTGCAGTTGAGGAGTGGGTTTTAAGACCTGTTTTTGACTGTTGGGCAAAATCATAAGTCCTTGATATGTTGACAGTGTGCAGTACAGTGTCTTCTAAGAACTAGTCATATGATTTATCTAGTTATATTTGGTAATAAGGGATTTTATTTAAAAAAATTAAAATAGCTGCCTTGAATGGGATTTTCTGAGCATGATGCATGCTGCTCTAGAGATTTCATGGAGGTGGATGAAGGGAGTATCATAGTCACCATTCCAGCTAATGAGGATGAGAGTCTGTTCAGTCTGGAACAGAGGAGGAGAGAGGACAACCTGTGTACAGCTGGGCTTAATACTTACCCCTGAGAAGAAATTAAATCCCTGCTCTTTGACTAATTCCATTTGCTGTCTGTCATACCAAACCTACATCATGAAAGCCAAACCTTGTTTTCTGCATCTTTTTGGGACTTGTCAAGTTTTGGTTTTATCCTGCTTTTGCCTCTGGTACCATCTCTAACCTCAGGGCTCTTTCTAGCTGGTTGATCCATTTGCCTGGTCTCTCATACTGTCTTATCAAACTGCATTTTTGATCTCTATCAGTACAATGCACAGATGTCATAATGGGCCCAATCTGGGCACCAGTAGTGATAGTGGATTGTTTCTGACACCCTCTTGTTCCTATAATGTCCTGCTAGCCAGGCATCCTGACAAGCATTCTGGACTTCCTCTTGGCATTGCGGGCATCCACTGAAATATAGTAGTAGCTTCGCCTTGCCCTTTAATTTTAGCTTATATGCAAATAAATGCAAATATCAACTCAGTCTACCCCTCTTCTATCTTCTAAGTCCAAACATTGGGCTAAAATATCTTTATATAGATATTTTAGATCTATATATACTAGAGATAAAAATAGGGGAATGATAGTGTGCTTGCTGTTCCTGATGTCAGTATAAGATGTGTATTTCTTTAAGGCACACTCCTTATGTTTAGTGAGCCCTTTTACTGTGTTACCAAATCTAAATGTCAACACTTCTTGGGATTTCCCGAGGACCACCAATGTCGCCTAACTCATTTTTTCCATGGTCCTTACCTAGTGTGGGAAAATAAAGTTGCATATTTTCTGGGTCTTGATTTTCCTCTTGCTTTATAATTCTTTTATAAATGCTGTCCCAAGGGCTACTCCTCATACTCAAGTTTCTACAATAGTATTTCCATTTAGGTTTGGTTGTTCTAACATTTACACCATCATAAGCACTTTCTTAAAGGCTTAAAAGACTCCTAGTTTAGTCCCCAGGAAAATTGAGACCATTTATAAAAAGTTTATAGATTTTCAGTTGTGAACAACATATAGACAATTGAGTCCAACCTCCTCATTTTACAGATGAAGAAACTGAGGCTGAAAGAGTTTAAATGAGTTTCCCAGCATCACACAGCTAGTATCTGAGCCAGGATTATGTACTGTGACCCTCTTAACTCCAAGTCCAGCACTATTGCCAGTGTGTAAACTACTCAAGGACTTCATTAATTGTGTATTCCATCCAAATAAATTACTGATAAAAGTTTGCAGTCCTAAAATAACTCTATCAAGTTTTCTATCCTTGGTGAAAGCCATCTAGGCTTGTTTGGCTTTCATGTGTATACAATACAGCCTAAAATTTGGACAATGGTCCAAATATGGAGCCATTTGCACTCCATCTGGTACTAAAATAAATCCCAAGAATATTGCCAGAGTTTGATGTAAAGCACATGGTGTCACAGTCAGGCTAATCTTTCCCTTACATAGGAGACATGTTCTTGCTTGTGAGGCAAAAACATCAAAATGTCATCAAGATAAACAACCATGCATTAATCCAGAAGGTCAGTGAGAACATCATTGAATAAATGCTGAAGTGTTGCCAGGGTGTTGGACTCCCCGAAAAAGTTAACATGGTATTCATAGTTTCCAACTCTAGTACAAAAGGCCATCTTCCACTTGTCCTTGGCCCTCATTTTCACTAGATGATAATGTCCCTATAAATCCACTTTAGTATTAAATGTACCCTTCTCAGGATGTCTGAAATGAATAAGAGTGCTAATAGTTATTGTGTTGAGTCCCCTGTCATCAAGGCAGGGACACATTTTCTATATCCACAACCATTTCCTATAGAGAAAGAAGAGGTGCTCTGCTCAATGATCCCCTTCTTCACATTCCCTGAATAAATTTCCACATGGTTTGTCTCTCTTGCTCATTTAGGAATTAAACCTGCCCATACAATGTTCACATCCCAAGTAGGAGAAAGATTGGCAAGTCATAATTATAATGAGATAACAACTGTTCTGATCTCTTTGTGTGTATATATATATATATATGTTTGTGTGTGTATGCATATTATATATGTATGAAATATATTTTTTAAGACCAGTTCTCCGTATTTCACTTAAGCTGGATCTGAGGTAGCAATCACAGACTTTATCACACTGCTAATAAACACAGAAGCTTTCATCCCCTCCTTTCCAAATCTGCACTGATTTGCCTCTCCTTAGAGAATCTGAGGCCTCCTGGCTTCAGGAAGGGCTCATCATATTGGTTACTGACTTAGTGTTGACACCTAATTGTTTTAAATCTATATCATTCAGAATTCCTGAACTAAAAAGACCCACCAACCTCAAACTCCCTAGAAGCAGAGATTATAGCCATGTAACACTATGCCTGCCCTCTTTTTTTTTTAAATCAATATAACTTTAAGTCTTGGTATTCTGGAGATATCTTGGCTCTTAATTGTAGCTAGTAGCCCTAGGGACATTATTCTGTCTCTGTGACTGTTCTGCTTGGGCAAAGTACATGAATCCCACATCCCATTCAATATGAGGATTATATTAGCATAACCATGGCAACCCAAACTTTGCTCCTTTTCATTCATATAAATTACCCCAAGAATTATTTGTCATCTCCCATTCTCTTCTGGAAAAGTAAGACATCACACATCAGATTTTTTCCTAAAGCATGATGTCTTCCATATAGTAGGGATGTAATAAATATTTACTACATATCTATTGAAAGATTTGCCTTTCTTTGTATGTCCAGCTTTTATCAAATTAAACACATTGTAAGGACATAATAAATGCTTACTGACTAATACCAAAACACCTTCATAGTCTATCAAAATCTTGATTCATGTGGTCTGACCCTCCTTGGGTTACTAAAATGTGGTATGGATAAATAAATAAATAAACATTTATTAAGTACTGACTTGTGCCAAGCTCAGTGCTAAGAGTTGAGGATACAGGGGTGACTAGGTGGCTCAGTAAATAAAGCACCAGCCCTGGAGTCAGGACCTGAGGTCAAATCTGGCCTCAGACACTTAACACAAAAAAACTAGCCGTGTGACCTTGGGCAAGTCACTTAAACCCAATTGCCCTCCAAAAAGCAAAAAAATAACAAAAAAACAAAAAAAGAGTTGAGGATACAAATATAAAAAAACAAATGATCCTTACCTTCAGGGTGCTTATATTCTAATAGGAGGAGACAACCCATATAGGGGCTAGGTGGCCATGGGAGAGTATTTTGGTGTAGGAAGTCACAGTGATGTGAACAATGGGGCAGTTAACATTTCCTTACTGCTACTGTACTTCTTAGTTTCCCTGACTTCCTCCAAAAGTCAGCTCAAACCTTGCCTTCCATAATGATCTTTCCCATCTAAGATCAGCTTCCACTGACTCTCTTTATATCTCATAAATAACAAGTTGTTTACATGGTGTCTTCCTCTAATATAATGTAAGTTCTTTGGGGCAAGGACTGTTTTTTGCCTGCTTTTGTAACTGCAGCACTTAGCTTAGCGCCTTCAACATAGTAAGCATATGATAAATACTGTGGAAATGAAATCTGTACCAGTCTCAATACTCCCACATCCAAGCTGTCCATGGTCCATGGCAGTCATATAGTTACAGTGACCAGGGCTTTTTTGTTCATTCTTTCATACATTCATTCATTAAGAACCTATCATGTGCCAACCACATAGTAGTTCTAGATTCTAGGGATAAATACAAAGAAAACAGTCCTTTCTCTCAAGAAATTTCCATTGAGATATTAAGAGGAGAGGCTTTAGAGATATGTATAATAAAATATATACAAAGACAAATCTAATTTCAAGGGGAACATTAACAACTGGAGTGGGGGGAGGATCAGGGAAGGAGTCATGTAGGAGGAGAGTTTTGAAGGAAGCTAGGGATTCCAAGGGTTGGAGGTGAGGAGGGAAAGCATTCCAGGCATGAGAAAGAGCCTGCACAATGACATGGAGATTGATAGTGGAGCATACAGTAGAAGGAACAGCAAGTAGGCTTTCTTCTATCTATCTTCTGATATTTTTGGCAAAACTGCAACCCTTCATTCCTTTAGTTGGGCACCAGAGGAACTTTCAGCTCTAGTACACTGCATTACGATAGTATAAGGATTTGCTGTTTCATCAGTTAGGTCTTCTTTCCACCAGTGGAAATCAGAGCACCACCATGTTGATCTTTGAGAATGTCTGTGACCCTAAAATTCATCATCACATGACCAAACATATGTAGGTTAAACTTGGATAACAATTTCTCTGATTTGATAGGACCTGCCATGGAGATAACCCCTGACAAGTTTAGATAACTGCCTTGATGGGATAATGAATTGGTATAGGACTTTGGGAGATTTCTATTAGTTCTGATAAATCCTGGGGTTGCAGATCATTGTTCAATGCCATCCTGACAATCTTAATTATAATCATTCCTTCTTAAGCTTAAACCAGATTGCGGCAGCTAAAACTCAGTAATATATTCAATCAACAGCCTAATACTCTGCTTTAATTCCAACATAAAGAGATTGTCTTTCTTTCTCTGCATGCTATCGCCAAATCACCAAGAATTCAGCTTTTAAACAGTTCTTGATCAGTATACTGCTTTCTTTGACTGATGGTTCCACTTAACCAAGTGCTCATTCGTGTCTTTCCCTGTAGTTTCTCAATGATGAAAGATACTCATGTCTGAGCAGTTGTGAGTGGGTGGAGTTGTGTCTACTGTCATTTAGAGATGGTCAGCGACATGATCAGTTGTAAGAAAAGTGACATTGGAAAGTAACTAGTTACTGTGAATCATAATATTATCATCATTTTATATAGAGTTTTAAGTAACAACTCTGTGAAGTTGCATCTATTATTATCATTTCATAGTCAAGGAACCTGGGTCAGACGGAGTTTAAGTGACTTGCTCAGGGTAACATAGGGTAGCAAGTGACAGAGGCAGGATTTGAAATCAGGTCTTTCTGACTCCAATTACACCACTCTTTCCAGTGTACCACCACATTTCCTCCTCTAAATTTATAGTCAGTGTGATACTGTGAAAAGAGCCCTGGGTTAGGAGTCAGAGCACCTGATCTCAGTCCCTGTCTCTTCATAGTTGTATGACCTGGAAATGTCACTTCATTTTTCTGTGTTTCAGTTTCCACACCTATAAAATGAGGAGAATTCAGAGTATTGGATTTGGAGGCAAAAGACCTGGGTTCTCAACTTGCCTTTGACATTTCTTACTTAAATGACTTTAGGCAAATCACTTAACTATTCAGATATTCAGTTTCCTTGTGTGTAAAATGAGGGGATTGAACTAGATGGGGACCTTGTGAGGTCCTTTCTGCCTTTAGGTCTATGATTCTGTGAGTTTCTGATGAATTGCTAAGATCTCTTTCAGCTACCAATCTATGATGCTGTGAGTGTTAGCTTAACTGAACATGGTCAGGCATACAAACACATATGGTGAAAAGAATTTAAAATGGAAACAAAATGGGAGACCTCTTTGCTAAACTGCACATAGTTAGATAGATAGATAGATAGATAGATAGATAGATAGATAGATAGATAGAGATATTTCATTTGCCTTGGTATAGAACACACACCATTGTTATCTTGAACCTCATTTATTGATAACACACTCAGAATATTCTGATTCAGATTCTGACCCTTTTTCCTCCAAATATCATTTCATGCTTCTAGTGTCTCTATGACCTTCATTGCTGGTGCCCATCTCCTTTGTTTGTTTCCTTGGTTTGTTTTATTTTGTTTTGTAGAGGATTCAGGCTTCTAGCTCTGTGAGAGCTCTTTTAAAAATAAAAAAAAAGTTACTGTGTTTTGTTTTTATATTACAAACAGTTAAGGATTACCCTGATTCTATGAGAGGTCTCTTGTAACAAAGTTAAGTAAAACGAGCAGTCTAATGACCTCATCTAAAAGTACATGTAGCATTCCATATTTATAGACACTTCAACCTTCATCTCACCTCTTCATTTATTCCTATTTTGATAGAAGCTTCTCAGTTTCAACATTCTTCAGTTCTATGAAGCTAGGAAATCTTTTGTTTTTGTTTTTTTTGCTACTGGGTCTCCCTCTCTCATCTAGAATCCAGTGACCCAACTGGCCCAACCCCAATGCTGATTTGCATGGAAGCTTTAACCTGTTGTATTATTCTGACCTGAGCTGGCTTGCTGCTCCTTAGGCAGCCTGGTGGTCCTCTGCTCCTGGGGGCTCACTATACTGATGCCAGGCAGTATAGATACTTGACAAATAGCTCCATCACAGTTCAGAACTCCAAAATTCAAGAGATCCATCAGTCTCAACCTCTGTGGTGTTGGGGATTACAGGCATGTGCCACTATGCTCAGCTAGGAAGTCTTTAGTTAGGACCACAAAACTGACCTAAACACAGGTAACTTGTGTATCACCCTTGCATATAATCAGGCTGGGTCTAAACATTCCTTTCACAATCAACCAAGAAAAGTCAATGTCTTTTCTTCACTAGTGTGCTGGATTGGCTGCTGTTCCTCTGGGAGAGGATAAGATGTTCATTAGGGTGATTTGAAAAGTCATTGCTAAGGTCAGTGTGTTGTATTGGATAAATATTGACATCCCTTTCAATTTTCAATTTTTATGATCCTAAGATTCTATCACTCCTATAATTAAACTGCTCAGGACCCTTGCTACCCCTTCTACTTTGATCAGACAAGGGGGAGTGTAATGGTAATGCCCCAAGAGTGGAAGACTTTGAGACTACTGGTAAGTGACTAATTGAGTTAATCAAGACTTTGCCCCAAGAGTGGAAGACTTTGACTGTGTACTTTGATACTACTGATAAGTGACTGATTGAGTTAGCTTAAGAGTGACTATTTTAATTTGAGACTATGTTGTGAATATTATATTGTCATTTTCTGTGATATCTTGTAATATGGTGAACGCTGTATTTTGAATTATGCTGTACCTTGATTTTCCATAGATGTTTTGCTTTTGTTATGGAATAAATAGAGTGATCACTATACTGAGTAATCAGAACCTTAAAAAAGCTGCTCACAGCAGCAGTTCTTCTAGAAAGCTTCTGTGCATGGCATTACAGGGAGGTAGTTCCATTTTTGTTGTTTTGTCATTTTGAGTCAAGTCCAACTCATTGTGATCCCATTTGGGGTTTTCTTGGCAAAGATACTGTTTTTTCCATTTCCTTCTCCTGCTCATTTTACAGATGAGGAAACTGGGCAAACAGGGTTAAATAACTTGCCCAGGGTCACACAGCTAGCAAGTGTTTAAGGCTAGATTTGAACTCAGGTCTTCCTGTTTCCAGGCCTAGCACTATCTGGCAGCTGCATTAGGGTTAGTATGTTTATTATACAAAGTCTATCACTGACGATCTCTTCTTAGGCTTGTGGGATTGTGTTTGTTTGTTGGGAATACTATGATTGCTTAGATTCCATCTCTCATGTATTGCATGTCTCTGCTTCAGAGAACCTGAGTGTGAATGGACAACTGGGACAGCACAGCTGTGCCACTTGAGCTCCTGACCACCCTTCCCTTCATAGAAGATCAGCAGCCAGGATCAACAGAGCAAGCAGAGAAGGAAGGGGGAAATAAATCCTGCTCTCAGAGCAGAGCCACAGCAAATGAGCTATTAACTCCCACCTCTGCTGTCCACTGTGCCATGATCCTCACAAAGATATACCAGCTTCACAATCATACGCCAACACTGGCTACAGCTTAAGGATAACAAATACTTTATCAGAAATGGTATTGGGCTTCAGATATTTTTTCCCTAACCCAGCATCTGTTACTGCCTTCCTTCTGTGATTACTTTCCTTTTACACTATGTATGTCTTACATGCACATATTAAATGTATGTTATAACCTTTGTTGGACTGTGAGCTCCTGTAGGGTAGAAACCCTACTTTGTGTCCTCAACTTCGTATAGGGCCTCACACATAGTATGTGTTTAATAAAACTTTTCGATTGGTTGATGGACATGGGTGGTATAATTCATGGCCTGAGAAAAAATAAACCACAGTGTGGCGAAGGTACTTGGTGTCAACTATACAAGCAGAGATCACCTGTCATGTAGTAGACGCTTAATAAATGCCTGGCAGATGGCATTGAATTGAGATGCCAAGAGAAATTAGATTTCAGGGAAACTAACCAAATTAGGGGCAAGGATTATATGGAGGAAATCTAGCAAGTTACAACTGCCAGACCAGATATTTTGACTGACTTGCTGACTGCTTAGAAACCATCTCTGTTTCCATGGGGAGTGTATAGTGGTGGGCCCCTTTTCCCACTTTAGGCACTGCAGTTGTATGAAGAACTGATCCTGACCAGCTGGGTCTGCATGGTGAGGGACACAGTGAACTTGAAAGAATCTCTTTATAATATTTTTCCTAGGTATCCAGGAATTATATTTATGACACTTTAGAAGAGTGCACTCAAGTAATCAGTGAAAGCCTACACGTAAAGTAGACCGCTAATACAGAGATGCTGCTTATAGAGATTAGAAACCATATACCTGTCACATAAACCAAACTGCCACACTTTGATATTTCCTGTTGGGGCCAGCGTATTCACATTGAATTATAATACACGATACCATTACCTAAATCCTTTTTTTGTTAAAGAAATAGTTTCCATGAATTCACTCATTTGTTTACTTGGCAAATATTTATGAAGTAACTAGAAGGGAAGAAAAAAAAGCGGAGTCGGGGGAGGAAGAAAGGAAAAAAAAGGAAAATACAAGAAAATTTACGTGATAACTTTGTTGTGTATTTAAAAGGAATAGCAAGTTGTATGTAGTGAATTTGTGTTTTCATGTGCAATCATCTTTTTTATTATACTATGTTCTGGAAATGTTTGTTTTATTCCACAAATTTAAGAAAATGAAGTGCTTATTATTTTCAAAGCACTGTACTAGACACTTAGGAAAATACAATATTTAGATTAAACATAATCCCTGGTCTCATGGAAATTATAGTCTGGGAGAGGGATAAGATCCAAGCACAGATAATTGTATTCTGCCATGTGGGATGATTGCATTAGAGAAGGGTGCTAACAAAATGCTGGGTGAGGTTCAAGGGAGAAGTTTGTGCTTGGAGGTCAAACAAGTCTAAGAAATCAGGTCACCATACTTTCTCCCATATTTCCACATAGGGGGGAATTAAAGAATGATTTCCTTCCTGTTTTAAAACGAGGACCTTCTCCTACTTGAAGCAAGGTGATTTACCTTGTAGCAACTAATAAAAGTTGTTTATGTGATTAAAAGAATGGATAACCAACTGGGAACACAATATGGCCTTCAACTCTCTTCATAGTTGTTACTGAAGATACCAGGAGGAACAATAAATGATACACACTAAGTAGGACTTAAAACACTGTATCATCCTGAGAGTGTTTGAGTTTTCAACCTTCCTATTCCCCCTACTGCACACACATAGAAAAGAGGTGACCTCTTTTCTCAAAGAGAATTGCATTAGTAGCTCTAGAACATTGTCCATTCAACCATCCCATTTAATGTTTCTCAACTATCAGTCATTATTTCTGAAAGAAGAGGTGTATTTTTTTTCCTGTGATATCATAGACTGTTAGAGTTGATGGGGCCTTTGAGTTCATCTCTTCCAACCCCATCAATTTTCAGATGAAGAAACTAAAGCTCTCAGTGCTTAAGTGACTTGATAACCAAGGTCACACAGCTAAGATAGTGGCAGAACCAGGACTTGAGACTGGGCTTTCTCACTCCCAACACGGTGCTCATTCCACCATAGCAGACAAGTGATGTTTTAGTTTACCTAAGAGCACAAAGGTTGGTTCAATGAATAAATGTTCTTGTCATAGGAAGGAAAACATATTATAAGGATGTACGGAAAAATTGAAAAGTTTTGAAAAAGGCTTCCTTTTTATTATATTTCCTGCCAGATTTGGTTATAAGAGGGAATAATAAAATTCAAAAAAATATCCATTGGTATTTGTGAACATTGTTGTTGTGAGTTTTGTTATTAACAGAAATGAATTATAGTTGAAAGTGATTAGTTAGACTGCACTTATACCTGGTCATTGCTGGTAGGCAAATATTTAGCCATACTTTCTTTTTGTATTGAGAATATTTATTGCACCACCCGGTATTTATTTGGTTTGACTACATTAATTATTTTCAGGAGAGTTTTGCACTCTTTTATTTAAAATGAGTGATGGGGTAGGCCAACTTACTAGCTTCCTTTATTCTAGATAGAGAAATTTAGTAATGATGCTATGATGTTCAGCAATACATGTGCAGTAGCAATTCAACCATCCTCTTGGCTAGAATATTTACCTAGAATGCTTCTTACTTGAATTTTTGTTAGAGGGGATTTTTTTTTTTACTAGCAATCTACATGGTTATGGTGATGTTTTCAGGCACTGCTTTTGTGCAACCTGGTAGAAAAATCCAAGTGTAGCCAAAATGCAGATAGAAAAAATTTTCCTTACTTTCTAGAAGCTGCTAATGGGCTTTGTCTCACAGTACACCGGTTTGCAGGAACAAAGAAGGGCAGAAAACACATTCCAAATTTTAGCTATTTCTGAAAACTCCCCCACTCTGTTCTATCGTCCCAATTATTTCCCAATTTAAGAATCTGGCCTCTCGTATTAAACAACTCAAATATTTCTATTTAATTCAATTTCCAGAAACGTTCCTTTTGTATAGCCGCAATTCTTTAGTATTGACTTAAACCAAAACAATTTGTTCTGTATTACTCTAGCTTCTCCATAAATGGAAGCAATATAATTATGACATTTTAAATAATTTAAAGTGCCATGATCCCTACCACCTATTCACTAACACAATGTATTATGCTGTGTACACTGCTATCAGAAGCCAACATACTGTCTGGTCTTTTAATACAGTGCCATTAGGTGTGTGGGGATCAAGAACAATAGATGTATTAATGATATATTTTAATTTAACACATGGCAGCAAGGCAAGTCTGAGTGACAGATCACATTTAGCTTACAAATAAGGGAAGAGCTCATCACTTAGGAATGTTCAAGTCACAGGTGAATAGCAAAAGGTTTTATTCTCTCCCTGACAGAATAAATTTATCTCACTAAAAGTCACCTTTATGCTTTTGACTTATCATCAGGAAGGCTGCATTCTGTATTTCAATTTTATGTGGACAAGACATTAATTTTAAGTGAAAGACATTTTTCTGTGCTGGAATTCAATGAGGTCATTATTGGTTTGAGTGGTAAAGGTGGAGGGTTTAGGCTCATGTTTTGTTTTAATGAGAATAGTGCTATGTGAATATGGTCCTCTTAACTTTTTGGCACCGGAAGCAATGCTATAAATAGGGCAATGAAGTTGAAAGTCATTGGTGGCTTATCCAAGTGCCCTCATTCACATTGGGCATCTGTTATCATCAGAAAAGAAGAGGCAGAGAATAGAAAGATCCCTAGCCATATGAAATGATAATTAGTATTTGCATTAATGTAGCACTTTAGAATTTTCAAAGCAGTTTTCACATGTATTTTCTTCTTTCATCCTCATAAGAATATTTTGGGATAGAAGGAGGGCAGAGTAGTGAAGGGTTCTTCACTTTGTGGATGAGAAAACAGGCCCAGAGAAGCCAAGATTTGCCCAAGGTTACACTGTTATTAAGTGGTAGGAGCAGAAGTCGAACCCAAATGTTATGATTCTAGGTCCAAGACTCTTTCGACTACGCTATGATGAATAGAGGAAGGGAAAGGAACTAGCATTTATCAAGTACCTACTATGTTGAGTCACTGTGCTAATATCTCATTGTTATAAATATCTTATTTGCTATCATTATCCTAATCTTACAGTTGAGGAAACTGAGGCAGAAAAAGGTTAAGTGACTTGTCCAGGGTCACACTATTGGTAAATGTCTGAGGCCAGATTTTAAATCAGGTATTTGTGTCTTCAGAAAAATACTCTATCCATTGGGTCACATAGCTTCCATACGATTGGGAACTGATAGAAAAAAATCATAGTGTTGAATCATAGAACTGGAAAAGGACCTTGAAAGATTACCCAGGCTAGAACATTGCTTAATAAGTCTCAGAAAGAAAGATTTCTATCCATTTCTTGAATATCTAAGTAAAGATATTCAAGATTTTAGAACTACAAAGATTGAATACTATTGATAAAATTAATGACAACAAATGAAACAGGGTGAGCAGACCCAGACTAATGCTTTCAATGGGCTTTTGTGTGTGGATTTAAAAAAAATAATTGAAGTACAAAGCATAATGTTCAGTGACAACAAACTATTGTAACTCACCAGTGGAAGAAAAACAAACAAAATGAAATTGACACATAATATAATAGAAAGTACACTAGACTTGGAGTCAGAAAACCTAACTTTAAATTCTGTCTCTGACATTTATTATCTATATGACCATGGAGAAAGCACTTTGCCTCTCTGAACTTCAATGTCCTCCTAGATTAAATGATGATAATAATAGCTGTACTTCCTACATAAAGGGAATACAAGGAAGAAAGTTTTTCATAAACTGAAAAGTATGTGTAAGTATCTATAAGTATGAGCTACTATTATGGTGTTGACAGTGAATTACTGGCAACTCATAAGCATATCAGAAAAAAAGATCTATCTGGCTGTCCTAATAGCATGTGAATTAATTATGCTCATGTGACACAATCATATTAAAAAAATAAATGTAGTGTTGTGGTTCCACTTCCACAAATGATAGTCATTAAAATCACTATCAAACCTCCATTTTATGTATTTTTTTCTCCTTCTTCCAATTTCATGTATAAATGTTCTTGGGATGAGATGTCCCATCCCACACTTCCAATAAACAAACTCATTTCCCCTTGCTTCTTTTCACTATTCTGTAAGAGAATACTGCTCATGATCTTCTATCCTCCTGTTCTGTAAAGGTATGTAAATAAGTTTGTATTCTAAGGTAGAGTCACATGGTGGTTGCAACATGACTCTAGGTGATAAAGAGATCAAATGTATGCTGGTTAAGGCAGGTTGGGATTCTTTTGGCCTTATTGTTATGACTTTTTTACATTGATCAAACTTATGTTAAAAATGGTGATGATTAAAGAAGTATTAGTGTTTATTTTTTTTAAATGATAGCTAGTATTTTTTTTGGAGGGGGAAAGGTAGGGAAATTGGGGTTAAGTGACTTGCCCAAGGTCACACAGCTAGTTTGTGTTGTGTCTGAAGCCAGATTTGAACTCAGGTCCTCCTGACTCCAGGGCAGGTGCTCTATTCATGGCACCACCTAGCCGCCCCTATTAGTGTTTACTTTTATTCACTTCCCATTATTTTTTTTGGAGCCAGTAGATAGTGAGAGACTGAAGAATTGGGGGATGATAGGAGTGACAATCTGCTGGAGAAGATGGGAAGTCATAGGATCAAGTCATAGGTATAGAGAGATTGCCTTGCTACCAGTTAAGTTAATATTTATAGATAGTCCAAAAATGATGTAATTTTTAGCTGACATTTGTGGAAGCAAAAGGAGGCTGCGTGGGATGGAGGACCACTTTGTATTTTTCTTTTTCTTTTTTTGTGTGTGGGTTGCCACAGACAAGTAACTCATTCAGTGGTCAGCTGCAGTGGTGGCGAGCCTTCCTGTACTGAATTCGGTTGGCATTAGAATAGTAGGCTCATACTTTTCCAAGGATTGTACTCATAGCCTTTCTAGCTTGGTAGAAGTTATTGGAGCTTGTACTCCATTGGCATACTTTTTGAAAACTCATTTACATGCCCCTATATTAGAAGACATGAACAAAGGGCTGTGGTGGAAAAGAAGTAAAGTCTGGCAGAAATAATATTTTTTTCTTCATATTCATTAAGGATCTATCACAGTAGTTTGGGGAGTTTGGAGCCTGAGATTTGATATTAAATCTAGGAAAGCAAGAGAAATAATCACAAGTTTGTGAAGTAGGGTTTTTTTTTAAGGAAAAGTAAAGGGAATTTAGGCTTACATAGCTTGAGAAAAATGCTTAAGACTTTGGTTAAAGTCTTGAAGTATTTAAAAATATGTTTTTGTTTTTTTAAGCAATTGGGGTTAAGTAACTTGCTCAAAGTTACATGGCCAGTTATTTCTGGGTGTGATGCTAAGTATCTGAGCCCAGATTTGATCCCAGGTCATCCCAAGACTGGGGCAGGTGCTCTTACTTGCTGAGCCACCTGGCTGCCCCTAAGCAATTGGGGTTAAGTAACTTGCTCAAGGTTACATGGCCAGGTGTTTCTGGGTGGATGCTAAGTGTCTGAGCCCGGATACGATCCCAGGTTATCCTGACTCTGGGGCCAGTGCTTTTACTCGCTGTGCTACCTGGCCGCCCCCATTCTTTTCTAAATAGGACAGTAGTCAACAAGCATTTACTATATGCTTTATGATAGCATATATTGTAGGCATTATGTTAACCTCTGGGGATACAAAGAAAGACAAAAATAGGTTAGACATTAGGAAAGATTTTCTAATCCCTAAATTTGTGAGATAATATTTTATGAACTAATTAAGACCACAAATCAATCTGAGCATTTGGATATCCTCACAATGATTTCCTAAGTTATTAGTAAAATGATGAAATAGGATTCTGCTGAATATTAACCCTTTGAAAATTCTTTTAATGACAAGGCTAGAAAGATTGAAGTAAATAGAGTGAAATTCTTAAATAAAAGTGACAAATTTTATGGAGGAAGGAAATTGACAGAGTTCTTTCATTCAACTAATGTCTATTGAGCTCCTACTAAGCATTGTGTGGGATTAAAAGTGATACAGGATATTTACTCTGACTATGAAGAGTTTATGTGCTAGATCAAAGATGAGATACATATAAGAATATGGCAGTACAAGGCAACCCATGATACATATTGTATGAAGTGTACAAAGTAAGTGCCAGTGAATTTCAGGGGATAAAGAGATTAGTATGGGCTGGGAATATCAGCAATGGCACCAGGCAGGAGACATCATTTGAGACGGGCTTGAAAGGATAGGTAAGCTTTTGACAGGAGAAGATCAGAGCACTTAAAGCAGAAGGAATTTCATGAGCTAAGATAAGAATCTGGTGAAAATATAATAACCATTAGGGGATGTCAAGGAAGCCAGAATGGCTGGAACAACTGGCTTGTCTGGGGGAGTATTGAGAATTGGAAGTAGTAATAGTTTGTGGTCACACTGTGTGTGGAGGGCCTTGAATTGGTTGAAAAATTAAAATTTTATTTTGCTCCCTTCATGCAATGGCAGTTATTGAAAACTTTTTGAGTAGATATGGCACATAACCAAAGATAAACTTTAGAAAGATAACTCTGTAGTTTGAGTGCAAACTATATTAGAAGAGAGAGAGTGAAGGTAGGGAAACTCAGAAGATATTAAAATAGTTCCTGAATGAAATGATATAATACCAGCCCAGCACAACTGAAAATGCAGTGTACCGAGAGTTGGGAGACTCAGTTTCTATTCCAAACTCCATACCCAATGACTAGTTTCTTCATGTGAAAAAAAAATGATAGTGTTAGATTAGATGATTTCTAAAGGTTTCTTCAAACACTAATATTCTATCATTATGAATACATTCTATGATATTAATGGAAGTGGGAATGGAGAGGAAAGATGGATAGAAGAAGCAGCACAAAAGAAGAATTAGCAGAAATTTTAAAAGAAATTACTTATATGTCAGTAACTCAGAAAATAAACATTTATTCCACAACTATCACACTCCAGGCTTTATGCTAAGTGCTGGGGATCCAAGGAATGGCAGAAAACAGTCCCTGCCCTTAGGGAGCTCACACTCTAATGGGAAAGATGGCATGTAAAGAACTACATACAAATAAGCTATATAAAATTAAATAGAAAGTCATCAATAGAAGGAAGTCACTAGAATTAAGTGAGATTTGTGCAGGCTTCCTGTAGAAAGTAGCATTTTACCTGGGACTTGAGGGAAGTTAAGAGATGAGGGAAAACATTTCATACATGGGAGATAGTGGAAATGACCAAAGTTGGTAGATGTATTGGAAAGGACAACATCTGAACATGGGTATTGAATATGGGTACTGAGCTGGGAAAAAAAAAAGACAAGCAAAGTCAAAAGTGCATTGATGAAGTAGGGAAAAAAGGGGGGGGGGTGAATGACCAGAGGTCTCCATGACTACAAACAGCAGGAATGAGAAAAGGGCAAGGCAGAATTTAGGCATGTTGTTGTAAAGAAAAGGGGAGTCCTAAGTTCAAGAACTTGGGACTAGAGCAGCTCTGACAGAGGAGAAACAGAAAACGACATAGATTATACTATGATAGAAAAGCAGGAGAGAGGGGAGATGGGTCAGTCACACCCTCTTTGTGATAGCCAAAAGTGGGGCATGTCTTTAACAACCGCACCTGCTCTCATTTCCTAACACTTTCCTATTCCACTCTTTCCATCTATTGGAGAGGTCCTAAGCCTCCTCCATTCTCAGCTTGCTTTTGGCCCTTCTGGGCAATTACAATGCATCTGCTCCTATACAGGTCCTATTGGGTAAATTTGTGCAGATTAACTCTTGGTTGTGGCAGACATATGAAGGGCAGGCTCTGTACTCCAGGGCAGAGACCAAAGGGTAAGAATCTTGGCTCCTCTCTTTTTATTTTGGGTGGAATAGAATAAGTAAAACAGGATGAACAGGTGTGGATAGCTTGTGCTCTTCATCTCATATCTTATTATATTATCTTTTCTCCCAAACTCACCACTCTAACAAACTTCCCTATTAGTGACAAGGACATCCAGTTGGCCAGTGTATCAACTTTGGCATTAACTTAGACTCCTCACTCTTTTTCACATGTAAACAGTTACCAAATCTACTTATAGACTATCGCTTGCATCTATCCCCTTTCTCTTCACATTCATAACAACAAGGCCCTCGTCACTTCTTACTTGGACTATTGTAATAGCATCCTATTGACCTTTCTGTCTCATGTTTTGTCCTTCTCTAATCCATTTCCACACAGCTGCCAAAGCAATGTTCCTAAAGCACAAATTCTGTCCATGTTATTCTCCTGCTAAAACAAAACAAAAAACAACTCTGGTGCCTCCAAATTGACTCTGGGATAAATATTAGTTCATCGTAAACTCATTTTTTAATTTTGATTTTTGTGTATGCTTCAAAATGTTTGTTTCAGTCATGTCTCTCTGTGACCCCATTTGGAGTTTTCTTGGCAAAGATACTAGAGTGGTTTGCCATTTCCTTCTCCAGCTCATTTTACAGACGAGGAAGTTGAGGCAAACAGGGTTAAGTGATTTGCCCAGGGTCACACAGCTAGTAAGTATTTGAGGCCAGATTTGAATTTAGGTTGATGAATCTTTGCAGCATCAGGCACAGCACTCTATTCACTGCACCATTTAGCTGCCATCTTAAAAGATATTTAATTATTATAGTAGTATTTATATATACTTTACAAATATGTAAATATACATATTGGGTGAAAAGTTTTTGGTTTTGATTTTTTGCTTTTTGGAGGGCAATTGGGGTTAAGTGACTTGCCCAAAGTCACACAGATAGTAAGTGTGTCAAGTGTTTAAGGTCAAATTTGAACTCAGGTCCTCTTGACTCCAGGGTTGGTGCTCTATTTACTGGACCAGTTGTTTTTTTTTTTTTTTTTTTTTTTTTTACTGATGGGGCCCACAGTCTAAAAGTCTGGAGACTACTGGTGTAAGTAATAGATAACATTCCTAGAATCAAAGCTAGTAAGTGTCTGAAGCTGTAGTTGAACTTGGGTCGTCTACCTTCAGGCCAGACCATTCTCAAACTTTTCGTGGTGAACAAAATTCTATATTTATTCTGAGAGACCAGAGGAGATTCAATAATCTTCATAAGTGGCTTGCTCTAGTGTATGCGGAAATTCCATATCAGGAAAACTTCCAAATATCATATCTCTGCCACTCAGATGCTTCCTAAGGCTTCCTGTCATCTACTGAAGTGCCACCTTCTTCAGTTGGTGTTTAAGGCCCTACATCATTCTGACCACAAACTATCTTTCCAGCTTTGTCTTCTGTTACTTCCCTTCATGCATCTCATACTCTAGCAAAATAGGCCCACTTGTTTCCTGCACAGACTCTATACTTTCTAACTCTATGGTGACTGCACCAGCTGGAATTCTATGCTATTTCCGCCATGAAGCACTCCATGATCTCCCTAATAAAAGGGATCTCTCCTATTTCTTCCTTTCACATTCCATCTTATTGTATTATAGTTATCTATGAACATGCATTCTCTACTAGACTATAATTTCCATGATTACAGGGACTATATTTTGTATTCTCAATGGGGCCTAGCATACTGCTTTGACCATAACAGGAATAGAGACTATACCTGTAATTTAATTGTTTTAGGGAACTCCTAAGTGAGGAAGCTCCCTACAACAAGGCACATTAGCACATACTCTGCAGTTTATAGTCTTAAGAGACATGGCAAGAAGGGCGGCCAGGTAGCACAGCGAGTAAGAGCACCGGCTCCAGTGTTGAGAAGACCTGGAGATCGAATCCCGGGCTCAGACACTTAGCACCCACCCAGAAACACCTGGCCGTGTAACCTTGAGCAAGTTACTTAACCCCAATTGCTTAGGGGCGGCCAGGTGGCTCAGCGAGTAAGAGCACCGGCTCCAGTGTCGGGATGACCTGGATCAAATCCGGGCTCAGATATTCAGCACCACACCCAGAAATAACTGGCCGTGTAACCTTGAGCAAGTTACTTAACCCCAATTGCTTAAAAAAAAAAAAGAGACATGGCAAGAGAAATGAGGGGTTAAATGACTTGATCAGCATCCCACAACCAATCTGTATCAGGAGTCAGTTTCCTCTAATGCACATCATAATGTGCTTCAACATGTGTGTTGAAGGTACCTGATACTGTCTTCAGGGCTAAGGCTGCTTGCTCAGCTCCTGGAGGAAAAGGAATAGGGATGGTGGTATGACTTACACCAAGCATGGTGCCACAAGTAGAGCTATAGGAATATCTGTTGAATTGAACTAAATTAAAATGTCACCCTTCTTACCTATCCTTAGATCTTACTATTTTCTATTTGGACTATCAACTGCAGTTGAACCAATTTCTCTGTCTCCAGCATATCACCATGCTAATTAGGCTTCAATTCCTTTGCTCATATTGGTTCCTCAGCCTGAATTTCATCTCTTCTCTATCACCTCTCTCTATCTCCTCTCCTGCCAAAGGACCAGGAATTCTTCTCATTATTTACCTGTTCAGATAGAGCTGAAGTAATATGAACTTCTCAGAGTGTTACTTTAATTATGTTTCCTTCTTTTTAACTCTCTAATGGTACAATGATATTTTTTGTTAGAAATAATTCTCACCTCACCACTCTCTGTAAAACCCATAAAATTTATAAAAGCAGTTTGATCAGACTTCTTCCAAGCATATAATTGTCTTCAATTTCTGCCAGATCTCTTAATGCCAATTTTTCATCACTTAAAAAGTCCCTGGAATATATCTGCTTGCATAGTATGAAGTATTCTAATTAAAACTGAAATTATAATAAGTGAGCCTAGTACATTCTGTGATGTATGAGATTTGATTTTAGACAATTCTCTGCCTCTCTTTTTACTCTCTAAGTCATTGCTCGGCCAGATTTGAGCAGAAATGTCATGAAAATTACTATGTGGAGTTTTGATGAATGACTGTGACATTCTAAGCCAAACCTAGATGCTGTACCATCGCTCTTACCAGTGTTTTCCTCTCTGGGCTTATTGCTTGTTTGCATTTTCTTCAATCAATGTAAGCTTGGTTGCTGTGAGATTTATGTGGCATCAGAATTTAGAGAGCTATGAAGAGAAGAGGCCATATGCCAATTGGGGGCTGTTGTCATCTTTTCCCTCTTCCAGGTCAATCATTTATTTAGTGCCTACTGCCGAGTCAATGTCAGTAAAGCAGGCAAGAGATGAATAGAGTCACAACATGATGACTTGATTGCTACCAAAAAAAAACCCAACAACTATTCTGGGCTAATCCCTTTCTACAAATTGATATAGCAGACAGTTGTGGAAATTCCAGAGGGACAAAACACTCATTGGAACTCAGTGGTAGCCACAATTACTACAGCACAGATTCCACAGGTGCATAGGAGGGAGGGAGGTGGTGTAGTGAATGCAGCACTATAGCTGGGCTCAGAGGGACCTGAGTTAGAGTCCTACTTCTGACATTTATGGTCTCTGTAGCTCTGGGCAAGTCATTCAACTTCAGCCTGTCTTGCTTTCCTCATCTGGAAAGTTGGTGTTAAAAATAATAGCACATAAATCCAAGTATTTTATAATAAAAATAGCATTTATAAAGAGTTTTACAAACCTTAAGGTATTATATAAATGCAATTATTATTGTTGTTATGATGATGATTATAGTTATTACATAAAAGAAAAAAACTCTGGGATTTAGGTAGTGCAAGTATTTTTAAATAAACAATCATTTATTAGGTATCTACTGTGTGCTAGGCACTAAACTATAGATATATAAAAAAAAGAATGACATGATTCCTTCCCTCAAGAGGCTTAGATTCAGTTCTGACATTGTTCTTTCTCTGCTCAATAAATTTCAGACTATTTATGTATATATATATATATACATATGACCATTAGTATAAAATAAAAGCTCCTATTTATCATTTAAAGTCAATGCTTCAAATCTTGTTAGTATAAGTATTATTATTCTCATTTTTCAGATGGAGAAAATGAGAAAGAGAAAGAACAGAAAAGCCACCCCAGGACTTTGCTATTTTATGAATAATCAAAGTTGATTACAAGATTCCAAGTCCCATGGATTGCTATGATAGTTTCTGGACTTCTTCGGATTGGTTTTGAATAGAATACTGTCTTGAGGTGACCTCTTTGATTGCAGACTCTGTACTCTCAATCTTTGAAACTTTAAGAATCAATGTACTGTACTGCCTGAACAATAGTTAATAATTATTGAACTGAACAGGGGATAGGAATAAACATGATTTTTTTTTTTGTATTTTGCTAGCTCTGATGGAAAAAACTCTTCCTACATATTTTGGACAGCATGGAACATTTGAAGCTTATCCGTTAGTTTTTGTGACATCTCTTTATTTTGGGTTATGAAGATCTTCATAACAATGTCTGTGAGAGAAACATATATAGTGAATAGTATGTTGAAATTCAAATCAGGGTGGCAGCTAGGTGGCGTAGTGAATAGAGCACTGGCCCTGGAGTTAGGAGGACCTGAGTTGAAATCCAGCCTCAGATACTTGACACACTTACTAGCTGTGTGACCTTGAGCAAGTCATTTAGTCCCAACTGCCCTCCAAAAAGCAAAAGAAAAACATTCAAATCAGGGAGAGTTGTATTTAAATCTTGCCCCAGATTTTTACTAGCTGTGTGATCCTAGATGCTATTTAACCTCTTTAGACTTCAGTTTCCTCATCTTTAAAATGGGGGATTAGATCCCCATATGTATTTCAGGAATCCATAAAATTGCAGTTTTGAGATATACGTCTCTGTTCTTCACTGTCTCTACCAGGATGTTGGTTCCCTCTGAGAAATCTAATTTTCTGAACGTTGAGTGAATGATAAGGGAATATACACTGTCAATGACCTCATAAATAAACCAACTGTGCTTGTTTTAGGTAAAGCAGGATTGGAGAAGGAGCTCATTTGTTTGACCTGTAATAAACTATCAGAAGTATGACACACTTTTTGTTCAGATACCTTTGTTTACTTTAATGTCAGGAAGCCTAACAGTTGTTAGATTACAGAACTGGGAGGTTGCTAGTTTGCCTAGGTTGATAAGTATCCCCCACCATGGTCATGATTCTGTCTTGAAGTAGAATCTTCAATATGCTCAAAGAAACCATTTAAAGCATGTATTTACTCAGGTTCTAGGCTGGAGACCGTATTCAATTGCTTATTGGTCATACTTGAAAGTGGATTTATACTTTCTGTAGTTGGCTTGATTTAATAGGCTACAATACTTGTCAACAAGAAAGTATTATGTTGCTATCAGTAAAAATAAGAAAGGACCAATAGATTCATCTCTTGTGTATTTTGCTAATGTTAACATAGCAGTAGGTAGTCAATAAATTACGGGGAATAGAGAAGATATGAGCTCAGCTCCCAGTTGGCGTATGGCCTAATCTGCTTATAGCTTTCTAAATTCTGGTACCATATATCTCTGCAACTAAGGGATCAGGGAAAAATGCAAACAGTGAGTACAGAGAAGATAACATTGGCAAATCTGGCATGATATAGGTACAATAGAAGTGGGAGCAACTATTACCTTGAAACAGGGGCTCTACTTAAAAAAATTGCTCTACATTCTCTCACTCATGCATGTAAATGGTAAAAAACGAAAATAATATAGCCATGTGAAGGTGCACAAAAATAAATGAATGTCCAGCTACACGAAGTTAATCACCTGCATTGGTGATCAAATGACCAACCATTCAGCCTTAGTTTAAAAAAAAAAAAACTCTGCCTGATTTTCTCCAATATCATTTTTCACCATTTTTCTACTGATGATCAAGTGAGTGTAGAGTCATATAATAAAGGCCATCTGGAGTTACAAAAGCAATAGGAGAAATAGCCTCTGAGTGATCTCTAGCACTTAATTTTGGTTCAAATTTAAGTTCAGTAAAACGGAATCATCTGAGCAAATAACCCACATGGGAAATGCAAATGAGTATGTCTCTATCAGTCCTTCACTTGACAAATGATTCATGTGGGAGATGTCAGAAGTAAGAACGTGAAATCGGTTTAAAAAATAGGATAGTGAGGACACTGCCAATGAAGAGGACAGGTTAGAGGATGTTAGAAACTCAAGCATGAATCTACTATTCTGTGCCAAGTCATTAAAATAACCGTTTTGAATCACATTCATTCATTTTCTAATTCACCATCCAAATGCCCTGAAATGAACTCTATTTTTCCCCCACCTAAAATCTGCTTCTCCTTCTAATTTCCTTATTGCTGTGAATGGCATCATCTCCCTCCCAGTCATGAAGGCGCAAGACCTCAAAATCACCTTTCACTACACCTTCTCCCATCCCCACCACAGCCAACAAACAAGTTGCCATATTCTGAGGCTTAGACTTTCACAGTCTCTCTTCCTTTCCACCTCTTCTTGTACATTTCCTCTGCCCTGGCCCTAGTTCAAGTCCTCACCATCTTTCACTTGGGCAACTTGGGCATCATCTTTCACTTGGGCAAACATTTCATAAACAATGTTTATGAAAATCATATCTATAAGCATCAAGGCCAACTTCAATGATCATAACAGTGGGAAATAGTCTTTCTCATGCACTGTTAAACACACCTTTACCAAAATGAAATTGAATGAAAAATATAGAGATGTATTTATTATCTGTTGCTTATTAAAACACTTATTGCTTTTCTTTCTGCCAGTTTCTTGCCTGTCTAATCTATTCTTCTGACAGCCACCAAGTTAATTTTTGAAATGTATAAATATTATTATGTCACTCCAAGGGCTCAAGAGCCTTAAGTGCCTTTGTATTGCCCAGAGGATAAATACAAACTCCTTAGCTTGGTATTCAAGGCCTTTCACAATCTGCTTCCAACCTTCCTTTCTGGCCTATTTCACACTAATCCCCTTCCTTTACTGTTTCTAGAATAGTGCTTGTCTTAGTTGCTTAATACATTTTTGTTGATTCACTAATTGATTTATTTCATGTTCTAGACAACCAGATTAATTGCAGTTTAAAAAAAAAACTCTCTTCTTAAACTTTCTTGGTCCTATCCATACTTTAGAGAATGAATGTACTTGTTTCCTCCCTGACCCTACATATAGAAATCTTTTTCTTCATTAAAGGCTTAACTCAAGTGCTATGCCTTCTATAAAACTTTCCCCAGTTGTTCTAGATAGAAATAACCCCTCACTCCTCAAATCTCAGTCATCCCACACTTTTTCATACATGTAAGATCATGAATTTAGAGCTGGATGTGACTTTTCAACCATGTAATCCAAACCCTTCGTGTTTATAGATGAGGAAACAGACTCAGAGGAACTGAATGATTTTTCCAAGGGCATGAAGGGAGCAAGTGTCTAGGTTTGGATTTAAACTCAACCCTTTTGATTTAGCATATTCTTACTGGGATTAGAGAAATTTGTATACATATTTTTCCTATACTGGATTGTAAATTTATTGGGGAAAGGTAGCATGTATGTATACAATATATATTTCCATTGTATACATATGTATATATACACACATGCACATATTCCCATAAATACACATACATGTGTGTGCATGCAGGAATGCATACAGCTCTATCTATTTCCCTATACCTTAGAACAGGGAAAGCACTGGCATTAAGTTCTTAATAAACACTCTTTGAATTGTGTATCTAATATATATTCAAGCCACCATATTGGATGAGAGATGAATTAGTCCTTCATGTCAAGGAGAGTTTACTCAAATGGCACTGTGATATCTTAAATGTAAATGTTCTCTCCAATAATGCAAATCACCACCCATCCATAACCATCCATCCTTTGTAACTCTTGTCCACATCATTCTATAATTGTGCCACAAAGGTCTTACCCAACATGCTAGAGGCCTTCTTCTTTTTCTTTTCTTTTCTCTTGAAAATGAACCAGTGGAAACACCCAGATTTTCTACCTGTCATCTCTCACTCTTACCATGTGACCAACTCATTTTTTCCTACTACACATTTCTTTTTTCAAAAAATAATTAATTAATTGACTTTTAGTTTTTAACATTCACTTCCATAAGATTTTGAGTTTTAAATCTTCTCCTACTCTACATTTCTCTGATGACATCTTGTATACCTATTGTTCTTTGATGTCCCTCATTGGATAGGTAAAAGGGAATGTGGAATAACATTTTATTTTAGGAAGCTATATTTATCTGTGGAAATCTAGTAACCAAAGGAAGGAAGCATGGCATAGGATATTTTGGTGAATGCAAAAGATGGAGAAATAGAAGGAATTTTATCATTAGAGTGTCCGACCAATCACGTAGACAGAAGAAATAAATCTCAAGTCTGGTACAGCAGTATGATGCAGCAGTGAGAGGGTACTCCAATTTTCCAAAAAGCTGCTGGAACTTTCTCTCTACCAAAAGTAGGTCAACTAATAATTTCTTGACTTTCCTTGGTGATAACTTCATTCTTCAAAAGATGGAAGGACAAATGATCAGGAATTTTATTTGGGATAGAATTCCTTCTTATCATAGGTGGAAATCAGGTGAATTTTGTAAGAAAGGGACCACTCCATCTTAGAGTTCATGGGAGACAAGAAGAGGAAAACTGGAAATGGTCTAACATGCATCCTAGTTTTGGGAAAGTTGATTTCAATTGTTCAGGGGAAAGACTGGTAGGATTCATGGACTAAAATCTTTTATGAAAGTCAGACCACAAAGGATAGGGGAAACTCCAGAATGAAGTTCTGAAAACTCAAAGAGAAACGATTACCATGAGGAAGAAAATGGGATTTGTCAGCAGATGCCAATGTGGATAAACAGGAAATTCACCAAGCAACTTAAAAAAAATGTATGGAAGAATTTACAAATTATCAATGACCTCTTGGTTGCCAAATCCAATGGAATTTTCTCGATCCTCATTCTCCTGGACCTCTCTGAAATCTTTGCCACTATTATAACCCTCTCCTTCTTGGTATTCTTTTCTCTCTTGTTTTTTTGGGATGACATCCTCTCCTGATTCTCCTCATACCTATATAACTGTTTATTCTCAGTCTCAGAAATGGTTAAAAAGTTAGCAGGGCTTCATCAAGAATAAGTCATTTTGAACAAAACTCATTTCCTTTTTTGACAGTATTACTACGTTGGTATTTGAAGGGAATGTTGTGTGTTTTAGCTTTTGGTAATAGTCCTTTTGTTTTTATGGAGAACATGGAGAGATATAGACTAAACAATAATCCCATCAAGTGGATTCAGAGCTGGTTGTATGGCCATACTCAAAGGGCAGTTTTTAATGATTCAGTATCTCTGTGGCAGCCTGCATCTAGTGGATTACTCCAGGTACCTGTACTTGCTCCTTTGCTGATGCATACTGTCATCAATGCCTTCAATTATGGCATGCTTATCACATTTTCAGCTGACACAAAAGTGAGAGGGATAGTTAACACATTATCAGTATCAGGTTCCAAAGGCATCATGACTGGTTTAAGCATTAGTCTGAATCTAATAAGGCAATAAAAACCTGCATTTATTAATTAAATTCCTGCACTCTAACATTTGCAATGTGTTTTATAAATACTATCTCATTTGATCCTCATAACAAGCCTGGGAGGTTGGTACTATTATTCCCATTTTGCAGTTGAAGGAACCAAGGCAGACAGAGGTTAAGTGACTTGTCCCGAGTTACACAGCTATGAAGTACCTGAGGTTAGATTTGAACTCAGGTCTTCCTACTTGTAGGTCTACTTGTTCTGTCCATTGGGACACCTTACATACTTAAAAGTTGATAGGAATAAATGTAAAGTTTTGTATTTAGTTACAAAAAAATCAAATCTAGATATAGAAAACAGGAGAATCCTGGATAGAAGGCAAACTTTTTGAAAAGGATTTAGGAGTTTTAGTGATATACAGACTCAGTGCGAGTCAGCAATGTCATATGGCAGCCAAAAAACTAATGCCATCTTCTGCTGCATTAAGGGGGGCATAGCTTCCAGGAACAGAGAGATAATAATCCCACTGGATTCTGTCTTTGTCATAACTCATCTGGAGTATTACATTTAATTCTGCACACTACAGTTTAAGAAGAATATAGAAAAATTGGAGAGTGTCCAAAGGATGGCAACCAGAATGGTGAAAGACCTTCAGTTCATGACATACGAGGATAGGTTAAAGAAACTAACTATGTTTAAAATGGAGAGAAGACTTAGAGGGACCATCATAATCTGTTCAATTGCTGTCATTTAAAAGAAGTATTTGATGTTGAGCTCCTGGAGGGCTGGGAATCTTTTTTGCCTCTTTTTGTATCCCAGCACTTAGAACAAAGCCTGGCACATGGTAGGTGCTTAATAAATGTTCACTACTTGATTAAGCTGTTCTATTTTACCTGAAAGGGATGAGTCAGGAATAATGGGGAGGAAATTGTTAAAGGTCAATTTAGGCTTGATATCAGGAAAAATATGATCAACTAAAAAAAAGTTGTCCACATGATGCTTACAATGTTTTCTTTAACAGCTGAAGCTGTGATGCTGAATGATAAAATGGAATGAGTACCCATGGAACTTGGGTTCAGATTCCAGGCCTTCTACCCTCTTTCTGTGGGATTTGGTGCAGGTTGCTTCACTTTTTCTCGTGATTCAGATTCCTCATATCTAAAAGTGATATTTCATTAGATGACTCCTTAGGTCTCTTCTAGCTCTTAACTCTATCATCCTAATATTAGACTATAACTCCTTAAGCGCAGGGACTATTGATCTTTTTTTCAAAGCCTAGCACCCAGGACAATACCTGGCATATGACATAAATGCTTGTTGAATGAATGGACAATAACACATAATCCCAGTTTTATGGGTTCTGAGGATTGGTAAATTCTTTTTAATGACAGCAATTGCTACTTAGAGCAGTAAACTATTTTATCCCCACAAATATTCTGTCTGATTGAGGTCCTTGTCTTTGCAATCTCTCCTTAAATTTAGGAGAGTCCTTGATTTTAGCACAGAAGAAAAAGTATTTTCTGAAGTGCTCATGGTAACTTGTTATACAATCTGACCTGAGGAAGGCATTGGAGTTGTACAGTAATGAAGATTATTATAGGTATGACTGCTTTATGAGTAGTCTCTTCTAGTGCATATAAATTAAGTGAAGATGAAGGATATACCCAATCCCTAGCCATTTTCTTGCATTTTTCCCTGTGAGGATCCCTCTTTGATTTCATTTTATATTCAGGGTCAGAATCTTCATTTACTTCTCATATGGATTCCTGGGCTACACAATTCTGATCTTTTATATTTCTCAGTGAGGTTTCCCTGTGACAAGAGTACTTTAAAACGCCAGATACCTGCCACATGAAAAAGAAGTATAACCGAGTGCTTCATAAATGTCTGCATGAAATAATCTATACTCTAATAAATATTTTGTTGTCTAGAGCCACATAGCTATCTGTGGGTATTCACAAAGTGGTTCTTTAGGAGAGCTGACCTACATGGTTTCATCAAAAACAGGCCATCGGGGCTAAAGTGATTTTCTTTTTAGACAAGAGTACTAGACCAGCACAACCAGGGAATGCTAAAAATATGAAATCCTGAAGTTTCAGCAATCATTTAACAAAGTCCCTCATGCTATAGTGGTGAACACGATGGAGAGATTAAGTTTAAATGTACTAAAAGGTGGTATGGTTTGATAAATTCAGAACTAATTGATTGAACAGATCTCTAACTTACTAGATCATAAGATCGCAGATTAGAACTGGAAGTGACCTCAGAAGCCATTTAGTTCAACTTCCTTATTTTACAGATGAGGAAACCGGAGTTGGGGAGGTTAAGAGATTTTTCTGAGGTCACAGAGATAGTAACATGAGAGTTGATATTTGAGCCCAGTCCTCTGATTCCAGTCCCCTAGTGAAGAGCTCCCGTGCTTCCCAGTGCTTTCTTTAATCACTGAAAATGAATGGAAGTATAAATGGAGCACTTTTCAAATTTGCAATTAATATGAAGCTGAGAATATCTAGCACCTTGGGTGTGATTCAAAATCCCAAAAGATCTGTGCAGGATGTTGAGAATGATGAGAAACATCAAATAAGATGATGTCTAATAAAGACAAACATTCAGCCTTGGACATGAGTTCAAAACATTAGCCACACAAGTATAAGGAGGGATCCATGGTTGGACTACTTTTCTTGTGAAAATGATCTGGGTGTCTTGGTGGACTCCAAATTTGATACAATTCAACAGTGTGACATAGTAGGGCAAGCCCCAAGTAGAGAGTAAGAATACATTGGGAATTAGGAAAACCTAAATTCAAACCCCATTTATGACACCTATGAGCTAGGTGACAATAGGCAAGCCATGTAGTTTCCATGTAGTTTCCATTTCCTCACTTGATCTGTTGAAAAAAAAATGGGGCTAATACTATTCATAGCACTTATCTCCCAGGACTGTTGTAAGGTTGAAGTGAGAGCATGTAAAGGGTTTTGTAAATCTTCCAGTGCTTTACAAATGACAGCTGCTGTTTCTTTTTCTTTTCTCTAATCTGTATTTGCAGTCTGGTGTTTGAGTCTAAAATAAAAAAATTTTTTTAAAAGGAAAACTAATGAAAAAAATGACAGCTGCTATTAGTACTGTTGCTTTTGCTTCTACTACTACTACCAAGCAACCACAGACTGAGTGAGTAGAAGCATGTTGTCCAGATCTGGGGAGGTGACGGTCCTGCTTTTCTATGCTCTGATCATAGAACATTTGGAGCACTGTGGTCAGTTCTGGACAATGAATTTTAGGAATAACCTGCCAAATGGCCAAGAGTAAAAGGAAACAGGGATGTTTAAACTAGAAAATAGAAAACATGGAGAGGCAGGAAGAATGTGATAGCTATCTTTAAGAATCATAGAATCATGGATTTAGAGCATCAGATCCAATACCCTCAATTGGCAGAGGAGGAAATTGAGATCCAGATAGTTTAAGTGATTTTCACAGTTTCACCCAGATTGTAAATGTCTGAATTGTGATTCAAACCCAGGTCTTCCAGTTATTCATCTACTTTACTATGCTATCACATGGAAGAGGGGTTAAACTAATATTCTGCTCAGTTCCAGAGTGCAGAGGTAGGAGAAAAGAGTAGATCTGTGATGAAAAACATGTTTATTGTTAGACCTGCCCCAAAGCAGAATTGGTTGCCTTAGGATGTGTTGAGTTTTTGTTAATGGGGGTGGAAACTGGATAACTGGTTCTCAGGGATGATACAAAAAATATCCTGTTCAAGTACAAGTTCTAGTAGATTAGTACTCGATGTAACAGAAATTCACATCTATGTAGTTATTTGTGTGTTATCTTTCCCATTAAAATGTGAGCTCCTTGAGAGCAGGAACATGTTTTTATATTTCTTTGGGTCTTCAGCAATTAGCACAAAGCCTGCCAAACAATAAATACCAAGTAAATACTTGTTGACTGACTGACTGCTTTCCTCACAATAATGTTTTTGAAATAGTTAATACAAGGGCATACCCATTTTATACATGAATAAAACTGAGGCTCGAGGTTGAGTGACACTCAGCTGAGTTAGCAGGCCCCAAAGCTAGGATTTGAAGACAGGTTCCTTGGCTCTAACTATACCTAACATCGCATATAAATAATATACCCCAGTCTCCAAATTCTGGTTTTAGAATTAAGGATTTCTGTTTTATGATGGCCTCCTGATTATCCTCCCTTTGGAGAAGGGTCTCCTCTCCTGATGCTGCTTCATCAGAACCTTCCCATTCTTCCCACTCTACCATGCTAAATCAACACCACACGCTCACATTTTAAAATCACCTGAATCTTCTATCTCCACGTTAGGTCTAATGAGAGAAATACAGCTGATAATTCCAGCAGGTATCTGCAGGGTTAAGAAATCCCTTCAATCTGCAGTCACTTTAATGTGCCTATTCAGCCCTTCATTTAACAATATTTAATAATGTCTACTCTAAGTTCCATATATTACACAATAAGCACAGAGGACCAATAATATTTTATATATTCTCATCAACAGTGAAATTGTAAGGGCCATAAATGACCTGATGGAAGAGGATGACGAGCAGCATAGCACACAAATCACGTTCACTGTGAGCTGAAGGAGCGGAACAGGAACAAGGTTCCTTCATGTTTCCTGGGCCCACCGGGGAGGTAACTAGTAACCGGGCAGAATTCATCATATCCGTATTTTCCTTTGGAAAGGAGACTGGGAGGGGCAAGAGAAGGTTTGGTTTTCCAGGACAACAGCCCTCTCTAATCTCAAAACATACCCACTCTGCTCCCCTTCTGCCCCTGTGAAAATAAGAATCTGAACAATAGCTGGCATTTATATAGTGCTTTAAAGGTTGCAAAGTGTTCACACAGACACACATATATACATATATAGGTATTGATAGATGTGTGTGTGTATATACGTACATACACTACACAGATGTATATACAAACACAAATACACACACATGTATAAAAATATATGTGTATATATGTGTGTGTAGATAGATAGATAGATAGATAGATAGAAAGATAGATAGAAAGATAGATAGATAGATAGAAAGATAGATAGATAGAAAGAAAGATAGATAGAAAGATAGATAGATAGATAGAAAGAAAGATAGATAGATAGATAGATAGATAGATAGATAGATAGATAGATAGATAGATAGATAGATAGAAAGATAGATAGATAGAAAGATAGATAGATAGATAGATAGATAGATAGATAGATAGATAGATAGA
>NW_027186325.1:352834-369076 GCF_028583685.1 Petaurus breviceps papuanus
AGATAGATAGATAGATAGATAGATAGATAGATAGATAGATAGATAGATAGATAGATAGATAGATAGACAGACACAGACATTATATATAGCTGGTCTGGGCTTGTTCCAGTCTCCCCTTACATGATCCTCATAACAACCCTAGGTTTTAAGTATCCTATTTTACAGCCGAGGAAACACTCAGATTAAGTGACTTGGTATGTCATTTAAACTAGAAAAGTGTAAGAGGCAGGAGTTAGGTCCAGGTGCCTCCTGTCTCTTCCTATCCATATATCATGACAAAACAGCAGATCTATATTCATCACAAATAGCAGCAACCAGGAGATCTTCTAGAGGGAGAAAGAGAGCGAGCCTGGTGGTCAATGTGTCCAGCAACAGATTTAGCAGACTAGACATCCACAGGTATAGAGGGAATAGAAGACAGAAAGGCAGGAGAGATCCCCAACACTGAGGGAGTTTGCTATCCCAATTTTGGTTAGCTTGACCCATTCACTCTTTTTTCTTTTTTTTTTTTGGTGGGGGGGGAAGCAATAGGGCTTAAGTGACTTCCCCAGGGTCACATAGCTAGTAAATGTCTGAGGTCAAATTTGATCTCAAGTTCTCTTGACTCCAGGGCTGGTGCTCTATTCACTGCACCACCTACTGCTCTGACCCTTTCACACTTAATTTGCATGACTGCTGAGATCCTTTGTCATTTCCATTATAAAGTCCTCCCTGATTCCCAGGCCCAGATAAAAGTATTCTTCCCCTCCTCTCATTTTCCTAGAGAGTTTCACCTTGAACTTTCCCTTGTTCTTTTTATACCCTACCTTGTGTGAGTCAGCACCATACAGATGTGTGTACATGTGTTTCCTCATGCCTCCATCTTCTCTCTATCTGCTGCCTCATCAGATGACTCTCAGAAACGCCTATAATAAACCCCAGTGCCACACACAGTGCTTGCCACACAACAGACATTTAATACATGGTTAAGTTGAATGAAATTCCCTTTGCTGAAGGTTCCTTAGCTGAGGATTCAGCTCCAAGTGATGGAAGCCTGAAGGTGATAATTTTACAGATGAAGTAACTGAGATCCAGGGGTTTGAAGTGACTTGTCCAGAGTCACAAAGTTAGCAAGAGATAGAGACAGGATGGGAACTCAGGCCCTCTGAATCCAAATCCAGAGGTCTTTCCATGATAGCATGCTGCAAACTGGCAGATGCATTTCTCTTACGTCCCCAAAGAGAAAGGCTCACAGCCTTGGATAGTGCAAGGGAGGAAATAGAAGGAAATGAGCATTTATAGAGTACCTACTATGTACCAGAAGTTTTGCTAAGTAGTTTTTACAAATATTATCTCATTTTATTCTCACAATATCTCTACAAGGCAGGGGCTATTATTTTGCCCATTTTATACTTGATGAAACTAAGGCAAGCAGAATTTAGGATTTTCTGATCCCAGCCCCAGGTCCACTGTTCTATCCACTGTGCCACCAACTGTCTCTGGTGAGTGGAGACAGCAATCTACTGAGAAATCAGGAACCTGGATTCTGGTCCCATTTCTGCCACTAATTTAGCTAATCATTTAATTTCTCCACCTTTCAGTTTTCTTCTTGCTAAAACGAAGGTACTGGATTAGATCATCTCTCAGGTCTCTTCTGGACATAAGTCTAGGTCCCTCATGCCTGGAATACACTTAAAACTCATTCCCTCTTAGAATTCAATATTTTTTTCAAAACTCTTCTCAATCAGTGCTTTCTACCCGAAGCTTTGAGTTTTCCCATCAGATTGTGGGTTGCTTAAAAAGAGGGACTGTCTTTCACCTTTCTTTGTATCCCTATTGCTTAGAACAGTGCCTGGCACATAGTAGGTACCACATAAATGTTTATTGACCAACTGCCCCCAGCTCCTAGAGACCAGTCCCCAAAGTTTATTTTGTATGTACTTTGTATATGAGTATTTATGTATGGGCTGTCTCCTCTGATAGAACATATGCTTCTTAAGGGCAGGACCAGTTTCATTTTTGGCTTTTACTCTCAGCACTTGGTGTGGGGCCTGACCCATAGCAAACATGTAATAAATGTTTGTGGAATTGTTACTTTAATTGTTATTGTTATTAACTAAGTACTTTCTGAATCCACTATGCGCCTCTTGCTCTGTTGTTCACTAGGATGGAGACAAAAGAAATAAAAAAAAAACCACACACATTTTCTGCCCTCAAAAGAGATTAATTTCTTCCTTCTACTGTTTCTATCTTGCTGAACAGTTCAGATTTTTACCTTTTAAAATAGATAACTGGGGATGTGGTATGAGCTAGGACATCAAAGGTGCTTACTCTGAGAGTTTCTAAGCCCTTGCAAGAGAGCCCTCTGGCCAAATGTCTCATGCCATAAACAAGCCTTATGACAGATTGCTTTTGACTAACCTTAAAGCTAGAGCATTCTTGCAGAGTTATGCCTACTAGGCCATAAATAAAATGTGGAATCAGAAGTATAATTGTTTTTTGTTAACCAGAACAAGGGGGGAAAAAAGCCTGTTGAAGTAAAAGAAACAAAAGAAACTATTTTAAAACCAAACCAAATCCAAAAAGCAGTGTGTTAAACAGGCAAACATACATATAAACTGAGTTGACTAGTTGAGAGAGTGAAGAAGGGTTGTTTAGAGGATGGCAGAAGATAATAGGTTTGAGATCATTGAATCCAATCCCTTCATTATACAGATAAGATATATGGGGGCTTTCCAACGTCACAAAGTGACGTCACTAGTAAGTGACTAAGGTGGGAATAGAACCATATTCCTCTTGACCCTAAGTCTATCCACTATCCAGTACATTTTGCCGTTACTATCTACTATACCACGAATTGGCTAGGTGAGAGAGTAGAAAAAGGATCGTTCTTTTTATGAACTCCCTGAAACTTCCAAGAGCAGGTAGAATTAATGGGGTTATGCCTGAAGACTTCAAGGGATAGTTGAAGACGTTTTGCTCACTTATGCAAGCAGAAATCAGAGGAAGAAAGGCTTGTCCTGCTAAGTTAAAGAGAAGACAATGGATATGAACATTACTATTCTTCCCCAGGGCTTTGAGGTAGGTTAAAATGGAACTTTTTCAGCCATACTGTAGTAACACACAAACACACATGAATGGATATTCTTTTGTATTGGAAGTCACATGGAAAGCATGGAAGGAGAAATGCCTGATTTCACATGCCATATTTGAATTGGCTTGACTAACTAGCAGAGAGTAATGGAGAGAATCTGAGATCTTGAAAGGCAAATGATGTAAAAGCACAGCCCTTTGGGAAACACAGTTTTAGAAAATGTTGAACAACTTAGAGCTGCACTTGATGGGAGAAAACAAAGCTCGAGGTGTTTGACAAAGAAGATAGTGTGGCCAATGCACTTTAGTATTAAACAGCAAAGATAGGATTGGGGCCTGGCAGGTGAATTGTTAGATTAACAAAAAGCTAAAATACTCTAGTGTGAACTTTGTTTTGAAAAAATTAAAATGAGATATTCTCAGTACTTAGTCTATTTTTTAATTCAAAATTGGCCTTGGAAGAACTAAAAAAGTAAAGACTAGCTCTAAAGAATATGTTATTGAATGAAGTTGAGGCCCTGGAGCAGGACCGCCTGACTTTAATTTGAACCTCTTTATATTTGGAATTTGGTTTCTATTGTATTCACTACAGGACTTCTCCATTGCTCATGGTGACACAGAAGGTCACTATGCTCTTGAAGGCTCTGCTAGCAGAATATGAGTTCTGAGAGGTCCTTCCATACTGGGAAAGCTTCAAACACAGCCTCGGTGACAGACCATTTGTTGCTGATTTGAGGATGAAGCTAGCTAAAATTAGAGAGTCTCATCTGGGTAATAAAGCCAAGACAGTGTGGTATGGTAGATAGAAGACTGGTCTTAGAGTCAAGAACATGGTTCAAATTCTACCTCATTCACAACTGTATGACGCTAATAAAGTCTCATCACCTTTCTGGGCCTGTATAAGGAGAGGACTGGACTCAGGGATATCTAAGTTCTCTTCTAGTGCTAAACATTTGTACCCTTGACTGCTTTCCCTTAAAGTTATGCTCTCAAGTTATTATGGGCAGCTCAGTGGTGCAGTGACTACAGTGCTTGACTTAGAATCAGGAAGAGTTATCTTCTTGAGTTCAAATCTCACCTCAATCTCTTATTACCTGTGTGACCCTGGGCAAGTCACTTTACCCTGTTTGCCTCAGTTTCTCATCTGTAAAATGAGCGGAAGAAAGGCATGGAAAACCACTTCAGTATCTTTGCCAAGAAAACCCCAAATGGAATGAAGAAGAATTGGATGTGACTGAAACCACTGAACAACAAAAAACTATCCTCTTTCAAATGAGATAATACTTGTAAAGCCCTTAGCACACTGCCGAGCATATCATTGGTGCTTCATAAGTGCTCATTTCTTTCTCCTTTCCTTGGATGAATTTTTGTTCTTAGCAACCTGTATAATGGACTAAAGACCGCATACTAAAGCAAGGTAAGATTACAACCTATGTGCATCGAGGAGATGCCCACAGAGAAGATGTTATGGATTTTTGAAGCATTTCCCCTCCCTTGAGGAAGAGGACCCTTGGGATGGTTCTTTTGTACTCTAAGTCTGGTTCTTTTCTCTATCCATCTCCTATCAGCCAACTCTGTGGGGTCAACCAGTTTTCCTAATGCCTTCTTCAGCTCTTCCTACTCCCTAATGATTCACTGATGATGTACTACCTCCTATAATACTCATTTTTCATTAATTTCTCTTTAATCATTATGTGATCAATCTGATTCTAATAACAAAACATTGTTTCCCCTAGCTTTCAGGCTTCTGCTTCACTGCTGCCACGCCATATCAGTTTGCCTGTATAAGGGAGATAAAGAACACAGAACTGCCAGGCTTGACAAGGGACCATTGTAAAGAGATGATAAGGCAGAGGGAAAGTGAGACAGAGACACAGAGACTGAAAGAAACAGAGAGAGATGAAGACAGAACTAGAGAGATAGAGAGAGGGACAATAGCTGCAGAGGTTTATTAAATACAGGATTAACCTGCCTGTACAGAAAACAAATAGCAAAATATGCTGCTGAGGTAGGCCATTAAGTCAATCCTATGGGAAAAGCAATATTGGCCTGTCAGTGTAATGAGTGGTAGAAGATTATGGACAAGGATGCTTCATCACTCCTCAGACTCAGCACATGTGTAAAAATGAGTAGAGCAGAATTTGCTTATTAGACTGTGCAGTTCAAGGCCCAGAATTCCCACATCAAATCAAGAATTATTCCTCCCCCCTTCCCCCTGGTATTTTTCAAGGACAGTATTTTAAGAAAATCAAGTATGTTAGGGGACTCAAAAGAGCTATACCTTTAGCCTAAATGAAGAATTAAAAACAAAAAGGGAGGTACAAGGAAGCTCACAAAGGGACCAAGTCCTTCTTCCCTTAAATTTAAAATTGCTCAAGCATCACATTTTCATAGGATCACATAATCGTGACATTTCAAAACCAGAAGGGAGCTCAGAGGTTAACACCCTACTCAAATTAGACCTACCATGTGTGCAATGGTTATCCAATATCCATGCAAAGACCTATAGTGATGGGAAAACAGTTCCTCCCTGAGGCAGTCCATTCCATTTGGGGACAACTTTAATTTTCAGTAAGTTCTTCCTTAGATTGAGTCTTAATCTTCTTTCTTATAACTTTGAGTTCTAGTTTTACTTACTTGAATCAAATTTATTTTTTTATTTTTATTTTTTTTAAGCAATTGGGGTTAAGTAACTTGCTCAAGGTTACACGGCCAGGTGTTTCTGGGTGGGTGCTAAGTGTCTGAGCCCGGGATTCGATCTCCAGGTCTTCTCAACACTGGAGCCGGTGCTCTTACTTGCTGTGCTACCTGGCCGCCCCATTTGAATCAAATTTAATTCCTTTCATATGTACTTCCTTCTAATATTTAGACATCTTTTATTCCCCTTCTACCAAAGTATTCTTTTCTTTTGGGAAACATCTCTAATCATTAAAAGGTTTTTTTATATGGCATAGTTTTGTCTCAAGTGGAAGGAATGCTGAATCAGGCTCTATGGAGTGTTTAGGTCTTGGTTAGACAGCAAAGACACCAAGGTATCTAGGAACAAAAATTCATCCAAGGGAAGGAAAAAGGAATGAACATTTTTTAAGCACCTACCATATGCTAGGGACTATGCTAAGAGCTTAACAAGTATTATCTCGTTTGAAAGAGAATAGTTTTTTTATTGTTCAGTGGGTTTAGTCATGCCCAACTTTTCTTGATCCTATTTGAGGTTTTTTTGGCAAAGATACTGGAGTATTTTGCCATGCCTTTCTCCAGCTTATTTTACAGATGAGAAACTGAGGCAAACAGAGTAACTATATCCTAAGCCATAACCAGTCATCTTGACTTTGTCTTGCCATTGTACTTTGACAACTCTGGAAGAGAGTGAGGCTGATCACTTCATGCAGCTTTGCCTCACTTAAATGCAATGTGTGCATGAATCAAAAAGCATCACCCATACCATTTTAAAAATTTCACCTACTTCAAAGCTCTGTGGTGAAAGGCAGGTGATGAAGCAGTAGCTGTGGATACTTTGGGAGCTGTAGTTACACCCTGCTTACAGGTGACTCAGGCTATAGGGTCATCTTCTCACTGAACCTCAGCAGCAATGGGATTTGGAAGCCCAGTGGGTATTTGGGCAGCCTTTTTGAAGGACCATACTGCTCAGCTTCTGGTGTGATGATGGGGCTAGAAAAGGTACCTTAAATATTGTCTGCATCACCCAACTCTAGACTGCTGGCTGTGGCAGGTGGGGATCCCACCCTGGTTGAAACACATAGAAAAAGAAAATGTGTAAAGTCTTATGCAAAAATGATTCTGCTCAAAGGCTATCCACATCCAGAAAAAGAATTACAAAGTCTGAAAGCAGATTGAAGCAAACTACTTACTCTCTCTTTTTTGTTTTGTTTCTTCTTCCTCATTCATTTCCTTTGTAATAATTCTTCTTTACAATTTGATTAATTTTTAAGGTGAAGGTATATGTAGAACCTATATTGGATTGCATGCTGCCTGGGGGAGGAGGAATTTTGAACTCAAAAACTTGTGGAATTGGATGTTGTAAACTAAAAGTAAATTTAAAAAAATATTCCACTCACCATTGGTACATGGAATGTGTGCATGCTTATGGACTACATGAAACCCAGTAGACCTGAAAAATAAACAGCTCTTGCTGTGAGAGAACTCTGCAGGTATTGCATCCAAATAGCAGCCTGGAGTGAAACAAGGCTGGCAAATGAAGGTCAGTTTACCAAAGTTAGAGCTGGATACACATTTTTTCTGGAATGGGCACAGTGAATGTGAAGCTGGCATAGGTTTTGCAATTAAAACAAATCTAGTCAACAAGCTTGTATGCCTACCAAAAGGAGTGAATGACAGGCGCATGACAATGTGATTGCCATTTTAAGAAAAGCTCTATGCCACCATTATTAGTATGTATGCTCTCACCATGATGAACTCTGATGAGGTCAAAGAAAAATTTTATGAAGACCTGGAGACCTTCATCATCAATGTGTTGAAAGAGGACAAGCTTATAATTCTGGGTGACTTTAATGCTAAAGTAGGCACAGACCATCAGACATGGAAGAGGGCTCTTGGGAGGAATGAAGTCAGAAATAGCAACAGCAATGGTCAATTACTACTGAAGACTTGTGTATCTTATGACCTCATCATCAACATGGTCTTCCATTTGTCTAAATGCAATAAAACTTTGTGGATGCACTCTCACAGCAAACATTGGCATTTAATAGATTATGTCATTGTAAGGAGAAGAGACAGACAGAATGTGAGAGTGACAAAGGTGATGTGTGGTGCAGAGTGCTGGACTGATCATGGATTTATCTTCTCCAAGCTAAATATTTGCATTCAATGAAACTGGGGGGGCCCAAGACAAGATGCCTATCAGAAGACAATGTCAACAGATTGGAGCACTTCTCTGAATGGAAACAGTTTGTTGCTTACTTGGAGGGAAAGCTGAACCATCATACAGTTGGCAACAGAGGAAATGAAAAGGAGTGGGCAGCACAGCATTTACTCATCTAAGCCAGGATACTCACAAACTTTGACTGCTTTGATGAAAATGATGGGGAAGTTCAGAAGCTGCTAAATCAAAAACAAGAACTCCATAGGGTTTACCAGCAGGATAGTTCATCCATCACTAAGAAGGCAGCATTTAACTCTAACAAAAGTAAAGTGCAAGCAAAGCTTAGAGAGATGAAAAATTCGTGGCTTGGTGAAGAAAGAAGATGTAATTCAATTTTATGTTGATAGTAACAATACAAAGTGCTTTTATGATGCCCTGAAAGCTATTTATGGGCCAAAGACCTATGGGGCATCACAACTACTCAGAGCTGATGGACTCACATTGATTAGTGGTAAGGGCATGTTCCTAGAGAGATGGATTAAATACTTCCATAGTGTTCTCAACAAATTGTCATCAGTCAATGCTGAAGTCATTGACCATATACCTGAGGTTGAAGTCAAACTCTCTCGCTGAACTTCTAAATGAAGAAGAGGTTTTTAAAGTGATTAGGCTCCTCTCATGTGGCAATGCACCTGGTACAGATTCTATTCCTGCTGAGATTTACAAGGTAGGCAGTACACTGCTCAAGTAAAAGCTGACTCAAATTGTTTGGATTATAAGATAAGAGGAGGTTATCTCCCAGTAGTTCAAGGATGCCTCCATTGTCCATCTCTATGAAGATAGAGGAAATAGACATTGCTGATGAGATTCTTGCCAGAATCCTCTTTAATAGGCTGATCCTTGTTATGGGATGGACATTTAAGATCTTCCCTGCCCCTAGGCCCTTTGATAGGCTTAAGTGCACCTGGAGGCTTGGTTTTCTGGAATGCTTTTTGATTGAGCAGTTGATCAAGAAGTTTGTTACATTCTCTGAGCCAGGAGAAGGCTATATAAATCCTGATGTGCAGCTTTGTTTTGGGGCTTACTTTGAGAAGTGTTGTGTTATTTGACCAGACAAGACTTTGGGCAGCTCTAGAGCCCCCAGCTTTGAAAACCGAGATGTTGATGGTTCCCTCTCTGGTAACTGTGACTAGGTATGGATGTAATGGTCAGACAGTTGGAGGCCTGTCTGCTTGAAATGTTTCTCTGTCTTTTTGTAACTTCTGTCTGTATACTCTGAAGTTCCAGGTGCTGACTTTTTTCCCTGAGCTAGGCAAATGATATGTTTGATTGATTAAAGCAAGATTGTTAAACCATTTTGAGTTGCTTTTCTTTAGAAAAGCAGATCTAAGAACCTGTGTTGGCAGCCACCCTGGGTATGGTGGGGTGCTTGCTGTTACAAATACAAGATAAGAGAAGGTTATTTCCCAGTAGTTTAAGGATGCCTCCATTGTCCATCTCTATAAAGATAGAGGAAATAGATATTGCTGATGAGATTCTTGCCAGAATCTTCTTTAATAGACTGATTCTTTATCTGGAAGATGGCCATTTACCTGAGAGCTGATGTGACTTCAGAAAGGGCTGAGGAAGAGTTGACATGGTGTTTTTTGCCCAACAACTTCAGAAGAAATGCCAGAAGCAGAATTTAGGTCTGTACACAATGTTTGTAGATCTGACCAAGGTCCTTGGTACTGTCAGTCATGAGGGCTTGCAGAAAATTATGGCAAAATTTGGTTGTCTGGAGAAGTTCATTTTTTATCTCTCAGTTTCATGACAGCATACTTGTCCAGGAGTGAAGCAAGGCTGTGAACTTCTTCCCATGCTTTTTAGCAAGATTTTTAAGTTGTCTGATTACTCCAATGAGAACAAAAATGGTATCAAGGTCAGCTACCACAATGATGCTAAATTATTAAACTTGAAAAGGCCACAAGCCAAGACTAAAGTGGAGGGAGAGTTGGTGCATTATTTTTTGTTCATGGATGATTGTATATTCAATGCAGGTTCTGAGGCTAAGATGCAACAAAGTATGGATTAGTTCTGCTTGTGCTAATTTTGGCCTAAAAGTTAACACTAAGAAAACCCAAGTTCTCCACCAGCCATCACCTTACTATCAATACATGGAACCAGCAGATATAACATATGAGGAAATATTGAATGCTATGGATAAGTTCCCTTACTTTGGCAGTATACTTTCCAGGGATGTACATTGATGATGAAGTTGACACATGAATTGTCAGTTAGCTCAGTGTTTAGGAAGCTCTGAAGGAAAGTGTGGGAGAGAAGAGGTTTTAGACTACCTACCAAACTGAAGGTCTGTTTGAACAGAACTGTTGAATTGACCTCATTATTATATGCCTGTGAAACTTGGACAGTGTACCAGTGTCATGCCAGAAAATTGAACTACTTCCATTTGAATTGCCTTAGGAAGATCCTGAAGACCACCTGGCAAGAAAAGGTACCAGACTCTAAGGGTCCTTCCTCCAGCTAAACTGCCAAGCATTCAAACTCTACTTCAGAAAGCACAATTCTGATGGGCTGACCACATTGTGTGAATGTCAAACACACATTTGCCTAAAAGAATTTTTTGCGGAGAACTTACACAAGGTAAGCACTCAAATGAAGGTCAGAAGAAGTGATACAAGGGCATTCTCAAGGTCTCTCCTAAGATCTTTGGAATTGATTGAATGATGTGGGAGACACCAGCAAAGGACTGCCCAGAATGACATGCCTGCATCAGAGAAGATGCTGTGCTCCAAGAACAAAGCCAAATTGCAGTGTCTTAAAAGAAATGTGAGAAGCACAGATTTAGAGGCTTCTTTACTTCTAATGTTCACATGGACTATTTATTCCAGACCTGTGGTAGTGCCTTCCGAACTCATATTGGTCTGGTTAGCCACATTCAGACACACTGAAACTTGACTCTAGCATAGTGATGTCATTTTGGTACTCTTCCAGAATGAAGGACAATAACCAAACCAATAGTAGTAGCAGCAGTGGTAGTAGTATATTATTTTTATAGAGCTTTAGGGTTTACAAAGTGCTTCATAAATATCTCATTTTATCTTCTCAACAACCCTGGCATATAGGTACTAATATTTTAATTTCCATTTTTTAGATGAGAAAACATAGGAAGAGAGAGGTTAAATTACTTGTCCAATGTCACACAGCTATAAGTACCTGACAAAGGATTAAAACTTAGGTCAACCTGATGACAGGTCTGGCACTCTATTCACTGGAAAGTGCAAGAGTAATGATGACTCTTCAAGTTTTGATAGCACTTAAAGTTTAAAAAGTTCTTTTTATACAACAGACCTGTTGGGTAATGAAAATATTATTATTTATAAATATGGAATCAGAGTCTGGGAAGATGAGACTTGCTTAGTACGGTAAAGGTTTGAAATGGGATTGTTGCTGGTCCAATACTCTAACTACTCTATAACATTGCTTCTAAATAGTAGATATCAAAAAGGTGGATTCTCATAATGGCGGATTTCTACATCCTTCTAGTGGTACTGAAAAACAAATATAAATAAAAACAAGCACAAAATAGCAGTAGCAGCAGAAGGAGCAGCAGCAGCACTGGTAACAACTACATGACTGCCATAAGAGGAGCCTGTAGGGTACAGCAGAAAATACAAGGCTTTAGGAGTCAGAGAATTGGGCTTCGTGTGCTGGCTTTGGCACTTACTTAAAATGTGGCCACAGGCAGGCCTCTTAACCTTTGAGTCTCTTCCTATGAAAAATACACTATTTACCTTAGGAAGTTGTTGTGAGGAAGGTGCTTTGTAATCTTCAACCACTAATATTTTTTTTTTGGAGGGGGAAAGGCAGGGCATTTGGGGTTAAGTGACTTGCCCAAGGTCACACAGCTAGTAAGCATTAAGTGTCTGAGGCCAAATTTGAACTCAGGTACTCCTGACTCCAGGGCCACCTATTCACTGCGCCACCTAGCCGCCCCTCAACCACTAATATTTACCTAATATTTAATGCATGCAGAAAACCAAATGAGGGCTTTGGGGGATGATGCCAAGGTTATATAAGGTACAGACTATGGCCCTTATGGCGCTTGCACTCTTAAGACTATGAGTGTGAGCTATTATAAGAACAACAGCAGCAGCAATCACTACAGGATGTTCCAAAAGTCATGGTGAAGTTTTAAGATTATTAAGTAATAATAAATGTAATAGGTTTACAAATACTAAAATTAAATTAATAATACAGTAAAATAAATAATAAACTTTATTTTAAATCTTAAAACTACATGAAAACTTTTGCATCAACCTAAATGGGTTGTGATGATATTGAAGAGAGTTCTTGCCAAATGGATCTGAAGTCAACACTTTTCCTTTATTTGACAAAAAAAATAAAATTAGAAGGCACAATAGCCCAGATTAGATGATCTCAACAGAGAAATCATTGCTTACTTTCTTAAGTATCCTCAATGTGCTGCTGAGTGTGAAAGGTAAAGACCATAACATAAAAGGAAATTGATTTTAATTTAGACACCAAGAACATTCAATAGGACTATGTTGTTTTTCAATTTCCCCTAATAGAATTTTCTGTTTAGCCAGTAACATATTTGGTAAATGTTAGTGGGCTCTAAAATATCATATTGTGTATCCTCAAATAGCCAACTTTAAAAACGTCTCCCAAAATTAGAGCGTGCGTGCGTGCGCGCGCACACACACACACACACACACACACACAGAGGCTGTGTGAAAATAAGGCTTACACTGAATGGGATCAAATAATTTTCTCTGATGAACATGGAAATGGGGAGAGACCCTTTTCAATACACCTTTAAAATTGTAATAACGCTGTCAAATGACATATTTCTACAGAAATGCTCCATCATTAATGTAAGTTATATGTTTTATGGAGTTCTGTTAACACTTTTAGGCTAAAGGATTGCATAAAGAACATTGAACTATATGTCTGAGGACAGATTTTTCTTGGCTCTGGCACAATGACCTTGGGCAAATTACTTAGCCTTTTGAAAGCCATATATTCCTGAGCTATAGAATAAGAATAATAATACCTGCTTTTCTGACCTTATAGTTTTGCTGGATATACAGAGATGATAGATTTATATTGTGCCTTATTGGTGATACTGGACATATCAAATATTAAATAACTAATGATAAAATATTCATTCACTTTGTTTATATATTGCTATTTTTGAATGTACCTTTTGATCCTCTCCTATCTGCAGATCCACCCCATGTATCAAGAATTTAAAAAACAATCAAAAAATAAAACTCAACAAGACATATTGGCTGAGTTTTAAGTAATATGCAATGGTCCCAAGCTGTAGACACCCACTTCTACAAAGAAAGTAAGGAGGCTTATTTTCTTTTCTCCAGGGCCGAGTTGAGTCATTAAAACTATACAATGTTCAATTTTTCTATTTAAACTGCTATAATCATTGTATATATATATATATATATATATAAATACATCCAGTTTCTGCTTACTCTGTTTTGTATCAGATCATATAGGTTTTTCCATGCTTCTTTGAATTCTTTCTATTTATCATTTCTTATGGGCCAGTAATGTTTTATTATATACCTGTAATAAAACTGGTTTAGCCATTTTCCAATCTATAGACATCTATTTTGTTTCTAATTCTACATTGCCACAAAGAAATGATGCTATCAATATTCTGGTGTAAGAGGGATCTTTCTATTTTTGACTTCTTTGAGGTATATGCCTTGAAGTAGAATCTCTGGGCTTAAAAGTATGGATATTTTAGTCACTTATTTAGCATAACTCCAAACTGCTTTCCATAATGGTTTTTCTCCCTTTGAGTGGGTAGGGAGTAGAATTGCTTTAGAGAACATCTTGATGTTATTTAAGTTGTAAAAAAAAAAATCTCTAGATGCATACGACTGTGGTTATATAGACACACAATATACATATATGTACATGTGTACAAATATACACAAATATAAATCAATATTTTATACATAAATATACACATGTAAAGTACATATATAAATACATTTATATACTTGTATGTGTATATAGATATATGCATATATATGGATAACTATATATGTTTACACATACTCTCTTTGCCTCATTTCTTACCTAGCCTTAATCCCTGAATGGACCTTGCTTCAATCAAATTGAAACCTGGGAAAGACCTTAACTTAAAAAGATCAAGATCTCTCACTGCATCCGGGGTAATCTCCAGTCATCCTGATGTATATCTTGCCACTGGACCTAGATGGCTCCAGGATTGAGAGTGAGGCTTGGGACTTTGCGCAACCCTGTCTCACTTAAATCCAATTTACTTGCAAGTCATGGCATCAGCTTCCTGATGTCATGGTCTCTCTAAGAATGAAAGACAAACAAGAAAAACGACCACATGTATCTAAGTATATCTATGTGGAGGAAGACATGTCAATGTATGTATGTAGAAGTGTATATTCCACACATTCCATATATATGTATATTCCATATGTGGGAAAGGGGAATGTAGTTGCTGAAGAGGAAAGTGGATTGGAATATTCCCAGCAAAGGACTTTTTTCATATCAGTGCCCTTCCATTAACTGAAGGCAAAGACAGTGTATCAGTGAACGAATGAAACTGGTATATTGAAAAACACACCGAATGGTATTGTGATGCTGTGACTGCTTCTAACCTTTGTGAAGTGGGCCAAATCATTTCATCTCCCCGAGCACCAGTTTTCTCTACAACATGAAAGGGTAATAGTACATATTCTCTGCAGTCCCAACTAGAAATAGAGCTACAATCCATTCTGAAACATTTAATAAATGTACACTGTGTGCTGACAACAAGAGAAAAATGAAATGATCCTTGCCCTCAAAGAGTTTATATTCTATTGTGGGATACAGCATGCACATGTATAACAGTATGCACATAACTCTAAAATAGTTTCAGAAGGAAAGAACAAGCAACTGGAGTGAATAGAAAAGACAATAGTAAAAAACAAAGCTCAAACCTTCCTTTGAAGGAAACTAGAGGTTCTAAGATCCACAAGTTAGGAAGTAATGCATTCCAGACATGGGGAAAAACACACAAAATTCATGGAAATGGGAGATTGAGTGTCTTGTGTAAATAAAAGTAAGAAATACTGTTTTGCTAAAATGAGTACATGATGGGCCACAATATATGATAAAATTAGAAACTGGATCCATAATATATGATAAAATTAGAAATTGGGGATCCAGGTTGTAGGGTACTTTAAATGTCAAAAAAAGAGTTTGTACTGAAATCTAAAGGTAATAGGGGAAACTGGAGATTATTGAGTAAGGCAGGAACATGGTCAGATTTGTATTTTAGGAAAATCACTTCATCAGCTATCAGTCAACATGAGTTGCAATCCTGGTCCTCTTACTTACTATGTGTGACCTTGGGAAAGTCTATTTAACTATCCTAGAGCTTAATATCTTCTTCAAGGGAATATAAGGAGCTTAGACTAGATGACCTTTCAGGGCCCCTTCCAGCTCTTTACCTTATTATTCTATACAAATTAAATTAGAGAGCTTTGTAACAGTAAATGAATTGTGAGGAATAAAGTCATAAGTTTGTGAAACTAAAAAACTGGTGGGACTAGAAAAAGATGAGCTTAGAGAGGAGTGATATATTCTAGGGCTGTGTGGGAGGAAGAGAGAATAAGTATGAGTTGGCACAGAACATGAAAGAGCTGGGAAAGCTGGTTCAGATCAGATGGAATTTGAACACCAGGTTTCAGGAGGCCCCATACACAGGCAGCAGGCACCAACCTTACACATAGGCTGAGACCACCATCAACACCTAGTATATCATCTGAGAGATATAGCTCCACTTTTCCACATCTCAGCCTCTCCTGCATTTCTCATTGTTATGTGAGATAATAAGAGCAGAAACAATAAAATCTACAATACAGTGTGGAAAGTCTTGGATCTAGACTCAGAAGATTCACAGTCAAGTCCTTTGTCTACTACCATGTGATGGTGGCCTAGTCTCTTTATCTCAATTACCTCATCTACAAAATGGGGATAACAATATTGCTTCTGTTGACCTCAACAATCATTGTGAGGATCAAATGAAATAGTATTTTTGAAAATAATTTGTAAATTGTAAATGAAAAAGTATTAATCCTGAAACTCATTCAATAGTTTCCATCTACTACTCACCCACACTTCCACCAAGGGTGGTAACAAGTTTTGAAATCAGTAGCCGAATGAATTGGGGTATATGAATGCATTGGAATATTATTGTAAGAAAAGAAAAGTGGTGTCAAAGAAACATGGAAAGAAATACATGAACTGAGGGAACTGGG
>NW_027186325.1:369476-453317 GCF_028583685.1 Petaurus breviceps papuanus
ATCGAAAATTAGTGACTGAAGTTTTTCTAGTACAGCTGGTGAAACAGTCTAGCACAGGTCTTTAATGACTCCTAAAAGTTGTCATATGCTAAATAATGGAGAATAATTCATCACACACAATTAAAGGGTTAAGGCAGTGATTATTAAAAAGGCAAACTAAACTATAAAAACACATTGTGCTCTGTGTACACAAAAGTTTCTTCAACACAGTGGAAAGAAAAATATTATTGTCATTGGAATAACACTTCTCACATACTGTTGCTGCAGTAAAATCATGTGAACCAGCTGAAACTTGGGCAGCTTTTTAATGTAAACTTCAAGACCTTTTGCCTTGAACAGTCTTATTTTTGTGAAAGTAATACCTACCCATAATATGACACAATGGAGTTTTGGGTTCTTAATTATAATATATGCTTTGAATAACTTCCTATTAAATCTCATTTGCTATAAAGGCCATAGAGGAATGATCTTTTTCAGAATCTTGGCCCCCATACCAAGTGATAATAATGATTCCCTGAAACGGAGATGCAAGTTTAATTTTTAAAGAAATGTAATTTGCAGTTTTACAATTTTGTTCCCTCATAATAACAGCCTCACTCACAAACATAGTGCAAGGGTCAACAGAAAAGCCTGATAAACTAACTGGAAAGCAATTAGAGACATTCTCATTAAGTTTTTTTACATTTATAATAACAATATTTTTCTCCACTAAAATACTGCCTTCTAATTCAACAACTAACACCAAGGGAACAGGGGAAGTGATGGGGACACACAATGCAGATTTATAAAGCTATTCAGCAGTTCAATGCCAATATTTGCTCCCTTTTGCTAAAAGATGCCAGTTTTTTCTTCACAGCTCTAAAAGGCAGCATTCCAAAGGACACTCTTTCACACAGAAATGGAATATATGCTTAATTATATCTTTTAAGCTTATGTAGGAAATCACTATTCAGGCCTAAGGAGCTGAAGGGCCACTTGTATTAATTTAGCATTGCATTTCATGAATTCCTTTTACATTACCATCTTGGATTAAGGTCATGCCTGCATGGACTTTAAAACCCTATTAATCCAAAATCAGCTCTCAAATCAATATGCCTCTTCTGTTATTCTGGATATTGAGCATGATCAGCACAATGTACAGAATTTTAAAAGTGATTTGAAAAAATGAGCTCATTTGAGAATATAGCCCACAAGTGAAAAATGAAATTTGTAAATGTCATCACTTTTACTTATTGGAGCTAAAACAAGTGGCAAAAGCCAAGTAAAATTCACCTTTCCTGGGAAATAATACTGTAGAATTCAGGCTATCATTTGATTATCTGAAATAGTGATTACTATAGAGGTTCAAATTATTCTACTGGCCAGAGAACTACAGCCAGAAAGCAAAAGCTAGACACTTTCATTAATAATATGTTACAAATGTTCCATCATAGGCCACTTTCTAGTAGAAGGGGTGAAGGAAGGTTGGATTATTTAACACTAGCTCTCTATGACCCAGAGATTTAGTTTGTGTAACTTCAGGAATCCAAAATATTTAATGTCTGGGAAATTTTCTTATTTTAGTATACAATAAGATAATTATGAAAATAAACAAAAATAATGTGGAGGGTTATAAAATGAAATCAATTGTTCATGTCCTGGGAGACCTAGTCTATATTGCTTGCACACATTGACTTCATATGGATGAACTGGGTTCAAGATTGAGTAAGAGGAGGACATGAAATTAAGGAATCAGGTTGTATTTTCAAGCTTTTGAAACTTATGGCCAATCAAAAATTTCATGTCTTTAATGAATTGCTGATGTTATATAGTTTAAAACCATGATAGTGGAAGGAAGGAGGAAAGGAGGGGAACATTTATTTTCATTTTTTAAATACTTTATTAACTTCTGATTTACATCATTAATTTCCGCCAGATTTTGAGTTACAAATTTTCTCCCTGGTTTTCCCCTACCTATCACCCCAAAATAGCAGTCCCACAGGATATTCGCTCCTCCAATTTTCTCTCTCCCATATTTTCTCCCATACCCCCTTCAACTTTTCCAGTATGGCATGGTGGAACTCTATGCCCCAGTGCCTATATATCTTCTTTCCCAATTACATGTAAAATAGTATTAATAAAAGTACATACACACACACACACGCACACACACACACACACACACACACACATATATATATATATATATATATATATATATATATATATATAAATTTATATACATAATTAATTTTAAACTTTTGATTTTAAAACTTTGAATTCCAGATTCATTCCCTTCCTCCCTTGTCACCCACCCTTACTGGGAAAATAAGAAGTTCAGTATAGGTTGTACATGTGTAGCTAATGAAAAACATTAACATAGATATTGTAAAAGACTGACTATATTTCCCTCCCTCCTATACCATCATCCACTTGTCCTATTCTCTACTTTGATCCCATCGCTTTTCAAAAGTGAGTGTTTCCATATTCCCTCCCCCCAAGCCTGCCCTCCCTTCCATCATCCCCCCTCTCATCCCCTTCCTGTCTATTTTCCTGTAGGGTGAGATACCCTATTTAGAATGTATTTCATTCCCTCCCCAAGCCAAATCCAATGAGAATAAGGTTGACCTATTCCCTTTTGCCTTCCTATTCTTCCCCTTCATTGTAACCACTTTCCCTTGCCTCTACTATATGAGATAGTTTACCCCATTTTGTCGCTCTCCATCTCTTTTCATTATATTCCACTCTTACCTCTTAATTTTACCTTTAAGTATCATCCCTTCCTATTAACTTGGTCCGGTGCCCTCTATCTATGTATACCTGTAAACATATATACACACATTCACCCTCTGATATAAACATATATATTTCTATTCCCTTCAACTATTTTCATACTGAGAAAACTTTCATCAGTTACAATTATTGTTTTTCCATGTAGGAATGTTAATAGTTCAACTTTGATAAGTTCCTTATGATTTCTTTTCCCTGTTTACCTTCTCAAGCTTCTCTTGCTTCTTGTATCTGAATGTCAAATTTTCTATTCAACTCTGGTTTTTCATTAAGAATACTTGAAAGTCCTCTATTCCACTGAATGACCAAATTTTCCCCTGAAACATGATACTCAGTTTTGCTGTGTAGGTGATTCTTGGTTTTAATCCCAACTCCTTTGACTTCTGGAATATCATATTCCAAGCCCTTTGATCCCTCAGTGTAGAAGCTGCCAGATCCTGTGTTATCCTGATTTTGTCTCCACAAAATTCAAATTGTTTCTTCCTGGCTGCTCATAATATTCTCTCCTTGATCTAGGAATTCTGGAACCTGGCTATAATATTCCTAGGAGTTTTCTTTTTGGGATCTTTTTCAGGAGGTGATTGGTAGATTCTTTCAACCTCTATTTTGCCTTCTGGTCCTAAAATATCAGGGCAATTTTCCTTGAGAATTTCTTGGAGGATGATTTCTAGGTCCTTTCTTTGATCATGGCTTTCAGGTAGTCCAATAATTTTTAAATTATCTCTCCTGGATATATTTTCCAGGTCAGTGGTTTTTCCCATGAGATATTTCACATTGCTTTCTATTCTTTCATTTGTTTGGAACTTTTTTACATCATCTTGATTTCTGATAAAGTCACTAGCTTCCCTTTGCTCCATTCTAAATCTGAGGGAATGATTCTCCTCATTGAGCTTTTGAGATTCTTTTTCCATCTGACAAATTCAGCTTTTTAAGGAATTCCTTTCCTCATTGCCTTTTTGAGCCTCTTTTGCCAATTGAGTTAGTCTGTTTTTTAAGGTGTGATTTTCCTCAGTCAGGCTGTTGACTCTCATTTCATAATTTTCTTGCATCGTTCTCATTTCTCTTCCCAATTTTTCCTCCCCTTCTCTTATCTGCTTCTTAAGGTCCTCTATGGCCTGTAACCAGCTCATATTTTCCTTTGAAGCTTTTGGTGTAGGAGTTCTGACTTCACTGTCTTCCTCCTGTTCCATGCTTTGCTCCTTTTCGTCCCCGAAATAGAAGTCTAATGTTGGAGTCTTCTATTTGCTTTCTTCCCTTTCCTGGTCATGTCTCTCCTCAGTCACTTGACCCCTGGGCTTTTTGCCACAGTAGGACTCTGCCACCAGACAGGATAGCTTTCATCCCAAATGCTGGTGTTTTCTCAGCTGCCAGAGGTATTAGTTGGGTACCCTCTCTGAAGCCTCCACATGCTCTGGCAAGCTGGACACACACCCCAGGACCTCCACCCTAGACTGCAGTCCAGATCCAAGCAGGTTAAAGCAAGAGCGATTACCCCTCAGACTGGTTCTTGGTCCCCCTACACTCTGCAGGCCAGGAGCTGAAGCTGCCATGTGTTGCTGGCTGTGCTGGGCATCTCAGTGGCTTCTCACTCTGGGGGCAAAAGCCATCATACTCCCAACTACTGATTCCAACGTCCACACTACACTGACCTCTCACTTTGTCCTTCGTATCTATGTGTTGATAATCCTGGAAATTGCCACAGCTGCTGCTGATCTGGATTCCCTCCAGCCGGGGACTGGTCAGGCCCACCCTGGCACTAAAACCTCCTGCTCATGTGGGCCTGGGCTTGGCTCCCAGAGCACTTCGCTGGCCAATTCCTGCCAGCCTGCCAGGCTGTCCCCAGTGGGAGGTTAGATTCTCTGTGTGATTTTGTGGGTTCTGCAGCTCCAAAGTTTTTCAGAGTCCCCTTTTACATGAATTGGGGAAGGTGGAAGCCAAAGCCATGTGGAGGTCCTGCTTCTACTCTGCCATATTGACTCTGCCCCCTCCCCCCAGGAGAACATTTATTAAGCACCTACAATGTGCTATTTTGTTGTTGAGTCGTTTTAGTTGTGTCTGACTTTTCATCACTCCATTTGGGATTTTCTTAGGAAAGGTACTGGAATGGTTTGCTTTTTCCTTCTTCAGCTCATTTTAGAGCTGAGAAAAACAGGGTTAATTGACTTGCCTAGGGTCGCACAGCTATAAAGTGTCTGAGGCCAGATTTGAACTCAGGAAAATGAGTCTTCTTGACTTCAGACCCAGTCCTCTATCTACTCCTCTGTGTCCTAGGCAGTATGCTAAGTGCTTTACAAATAACATCTTATTTAGTCCTCACAACAGTCTTGGGAGGTAGATGTTATTATTATCTTCATTTTTCAGTTGAAGAAACTGAAGCAGAAAGATATTAAATGACATGCCATAGACACATAGTAAATGTCAAAGATGCTAATGAATATTTGAACTCAGGTCTTTTGATTCCAGGACCAGCACTTTTTTCCAGGGCACCATCTCCCTTCCTCTAAATAAAATTATAGTAACTCAGTGGGTAATAGAAAAAAAACCAACAAAATCCATGGCATATATGAAATCATTCAGTCTAACCATTTATGTTATATAATCTAAATTGGTTTAGGTGGCACAGTGGATATAATGCTGGACCTGGAGTCCAAAATCTAGTCTTGGACACTTATTAGCTGTGTGATCCTGGGGAAATAACTTAACTTGTCTGTTTCTCAGTTCTTCAAGTAACTTTGAAAACCCCTTAAAGTACAACATAAATCCTACCTATTATTATTATTAGATATTATTGCCAAAATCATGAAATGGACCTGGGGGGTTCATCAGTACATATATTTAGACAAGAATAACAGATTTACAATGAACTGGACCTAGAACTAAGCAATAGAAGGATATTGTCCTAGATTACATTTGTGGAACTGCTGAATGCTTTTAATTTATCTCCATGAAAAAGTAGCCTGATGTTATAAAAGTCTATTTCTTTCACACTGATATTTTCCTACTGGCCTTTCTTGGTTGTGAATCATGGAATGACATGATCTCAGAAGAATTAAGATTACAAATTAATTAAAGAGTAATGTGAACTGAAAGGATAGTCTAAATATTGCTATAATATATTATCAATGAAGATTTCCTCTTAAAAGTGGTGTAAATGACCCAAATAAGGACACAGAATGGTGTGTGATTTATTTGGCACAGCAATAATTCTGATATGGTTTCATATTATGATAGCAAAGAGCATGTTTGCTCTTATGACATTTTATGACTGACTCACAAAACATAATCTTGACCAGTTGAGACTTGATGGAGCTGATTTTCCTATTTTTATTAAGTTCTTTGTTAACTGAGTGATGGATTTTGTGTCAGACATGTTTCATTGCTGTTTTTGCTATATTTAAATTTTTTTTTTTGCTTTTTTTTTGGAGGGCAATTGGGATTAAGTAACTTGCCCAAGGTCACATGGCTAGTTTTTGTTTTAAGTGTCTGAGGCCAGATTTGAACTCAGGTCTTCCTGACTCTAGGGCTGGTGCTCTACTTACTGTGCCACCTAGCCACCCCTAAATATTTTTTTTAAAGAATGAATATTACTTCAAGGAAGCATGCAAAACTTGGAGCTCCTGAGCTCACTTTAGTAACTGTTAGATATATTGCAAAGGCTGTTGAAGTGCAGAAAACATGTGTTTCTAAAACTACTTAAGCTAAAAATGAAATAAAGGATTAATCAACCTGAAATTTAAAAGAAAATGACTTTTAATATGAAAACAACACAAAGAACTAATGAATTATTGTTTCAAAATAGCCTAATTGAGCCTCAGAAAACCATCAAAGACCTTCAGAAGGATCTAGAAATTGAGTTGTTACTGATTCTTCTACAACGTAAGGCAGGGTTCTTGACATTGAAATAACAGAGAGAAGACCATTAAAAAACAAAACAAGAGCAAAAATAAAAAGAACAAATTTTAAATGTTTCTATGAAAAAAATACTCATCATGGGCAAGGCAATCTAAAAACTGAAGTGCTAAAGATGGAAAAAAATGGCAATTCTTATTGAGAAAGTTTTTCACTCTGGTCTATATAAAATCATTATTAGAAGAATTCTAGATGAGACTGTCAGATACAAGTATCTTAATCAGATTATAAAAAAGCCATTCCAACAAGGTTTTGGGGATTTCCTGCCTCCAAGAGGCTGAAATGCTTGTATCCTTTGAAGGAATGAACTCTGATGATTTTGCATTATAGATATCTTTTACACATCTGTTTATATATATATATATATATATATATATATATATATATATATATATATACATGACTACATACATAATTGTTTCAAAAATAAAGAAATTCCCATATAGAGATGATTAAACATGGCACATTTCATGAAAGGTTAAGAAATTTATCCAAGAGACAGGGATACAAATGCTTCAATGGAATGAGAACTCACTGATTTAACTCCATTGAAAACCACTGGTTTATATAATCAAAGCAAGCCCTGGGGTGGGGGGGGGGGGGGGGTGGAAACTGTTCAACAAAGTGCACTTAATATTTAAAGTGATGAAAGGGTGGTTTCCTGATGAATAATTACAAAATGTGTCAAAATATTTTGAACTCAATTCCAAATGATGCAAAACCATTTATTGCAGCCAAGTGGGGTAGGGACGTCTACCGGATGCTCTCGTCTTCTTTTTTTTTTTTAATTTTTAAAATTAATTTGCTTCCTTTTAGTTTACAGGATTCAATTCCACAATTCCTTGAGTTTCACATTTTGTCCCCCTCCCTCCCCTCCCCACCCATGGCGGCATATAGTCAAGTATAGGATCTGTAAATACTTTCACATTATACATTCGTCAGGTTATAAAGACAGGTTGTGTCAGATGAAAGGAAAAATGGTAAAGAGGACATAAAACCAAACAAGAGAAGGAAAAAGATCAGGTATTTTGTTTGCTTCCACCTGGATGCTCTCTTCTAAGTTTTCATGACACTGGCACCCTCTAGTTTTCCTCCTACTTGTTTGATTGCTCCTCAGTCTCCTCTGCTGGATCTTCATCTAGTCCATTGTTGAATCTACCTTTGTACCATCTCTCATACACTTCCCCTTATTTCCTCTGACATTTATCACCACTTTGTCCCATGCCCTCATCTCCCACCTTGCACTTGGATCATTATAATAGCCTGGTTGGCTCCTTGGTTCAAGCCTCTTCCCACTCTGGGCCATCCTTCACTCCGTTAAGATAACTTAAAGTTATCTCACTATAATGTAGGTCTGACCACGTCACTCTCACTCTCCCTACTCTCTACACACACATGGTCCATAAATTACAGTGATTTCTCTGTTACCTTCAGGATCAAATATAAAATCCTGGTTGGCTTTTAAAGTTTCTTTACAGCCTTGTCTTTTTCTACCTTTCTAGTTATCTTATGCCTTACCTTCACATACTCTGTGATACAGGGACACTAGCCTCCTTGCAGTTTTGTGCTCAAGACACTCCATATACCTCAATTACATCTTTATTACTGCCCCTTGGCATTCTCTCCTTCATTTTCTCTGCCTCCTGACTTTCCTGACTTCCTTCAAGTCCCAGCTAAAATCCCACCTTCTTCCAGAAGCCCTTCTTGATCCTTCTTAATTTTAAAGTCTTCTTTCTATTGATTACTTCCAATTTATCCTGCAGGTAGATTACTTATACCCAGTTGTATGTATGTTGTTTCTCCTATTAGATTATGAACTTGGGAGTAGGAATTATTTTTTGCCTTTCATGGTACCTAGGACATGGTAAGACTTTAATAAATATTTTTGACATGTCTTTTCCCAAAAGATGGAAAGTGTTATAAGGTTTATTCTAGGCCATTGATTTTAGCTTGTCCCAAGTAATTCACATACCACACCACTATACATTACTAGAAAAGGAAATGGGTCAGATACATAGTTAAAATGGTCTCGTGTCATTTTATTTTCTGATCTTTTTATTGTTGTTTTTAAACTTTGCTTTCATTAAGAAAAATTCTCTACCATTGAAGACTGACACAGTCTCTGCAACTTATAGCCTCATAGAGTATCCTGAAGCACTGCAGGATTTCGCACCTTTCCCTGGGTCAAACAGCCAGTGCATGTCAATCCAAGACTGGCTTTCTATCTACTGTAATGTGAACTTGGCCAACAGAGCCCCCTCCTCAGAACATATGTAGCATGCTTTGCCTGCTGCCAGCCCACATAAAAGGAGCTGGGGAGATAGCTTCCAGAAGGCCATGATATTGTGTAAGTGAAGGACCTAACTACCCAATTTGGAGCAAGCACAGATATTCTATAATTGGTTCCAGTCTGCTAATCACATGGTGAATAAAACAGACTTTTGATTGCTTACTGAACTGAAGCTGGGATATAGTCAAAAGGTACTAAGTCTTCAAAGTGATCATGGTGCTATGTATGTATTAGGTGTTTAATATTTGTTAAACTAAATTGAACACATTCATATACGCTGATAGATTAGTTCAGAAACTTACTGCATAACCCTATATGAGATCCCTGTCCTATTGGATTTTGGCTTAAGAAATTATGCCATCTTATTCTTTAAGCCATCAGTCATGTTGTTCTATAAACCATTCCATTAAGAGACAAAGCCTATAGTGCTATTGGTGCCTTCTTTGTTATACACAGAAGGAATAAAAGCCACCCTCCTGTTTATAAATTCATAGAAGAGAACTTAGACATCATCTAGTCAGACCACGTCATTTTACAAATGAGGAAACCAAGGTCTAGGAAGGTTAAGTGATTTGCTTAAAGCAACAGGTAGTAATAGAAACAAGATTTGAACTCAGCATTTCTGACTAGATCACACTAAATTATTTTGAAACCATCATAGGATTCCAGCTCTACAGCTGAAAGGGACCTCAGACACCATCTAGTCGAAACCCCTCATTTTACAGATGAGGGAAATGAGGCACAGGAATATGACTTACTCAAGGTATGTTTCAGGTACTCTGACCCTAGAGTCTGCCTCTCTTTCCCTCTGTCTCCATCTCTCTCTCTCTCTCTCTCTCTCTCTCTCTCTCTCTCTCTCTCTCTCTCTCTCTCTCTCTCTCACTCTTTTGTGTGTCTGTCTATCTGTCTCTCTTTTTTCTCTCTGTTTCTGTCTGTTAGCTCTGTCTCTCTTTCTCTCCTTTTCTTTTGCTAAAGTGTTTTCCAGATAGCAAACAGTAGAAAGAATATAAGATTTGATCTCAGAGGACAGAGGTTTGAAATATAACTATGTTGCTAATTGCCTGAGTGATCCCGAACAAATCATTTAACCTTTCTGGGATTCAATTTCCTGATCTGTAAATTGAGAGGGTTTGATTAGTCCACCTCTAAGTTTCCTTCCAGTTCTAAATCTATGGTTCTGAAATGATCTACAATAGAGACACACCAGAACAAACCGAATACATTTCAGATGATTCATTCTGATTGGGACAATTCTTAGGAGTGCAATCCAGTCCTGCACAGTATATAGAGATGCAAGTAGTTCAGGAGCTGCTATGCATGCTATGCTATATGCTATGCTGTGGTAAATGCTGGGCCACTGGGTCTTTCTTTCCATGAAAAAACCACTTGGAGGCTAATGTTTCTATAGGAGCTCTCTCCCTGAAACTTATGTATCCCTCATCCCTTCAGAGGTCATACAATAAGGAAGGTAAGGACAGGCTGTGGTACTGGAGGGTCTGGGAGAGGGGTGTTGTTGGAATTCTCATGTCAGAAAAAGTGGGAGGCTTAAAGACACTTTGGAGAAAGGACTGCAAAAGAGGCTGTGTTCTGTTTCTATTCAGCAATTTTGATTCTGTTCACTATTGGTACAGTCACAAGCTATTCCTTGCCTCGATTATTTAGGCATCAACTTTATATGTGGTACTGTGCTAGACTCTATTGATCAAAACTCAAAAAACTAAAGTTCCTGCCTTCAGAGAGCTTAAATTCTATCAGGAAGAACACTGCCTACACATACGGGAAGTTTTCTGTTTTCCCTTGCCCTTCACCTGCTAGGACTCTCACCTCACTCCACAGAAAATTGCCTTGTATTTATTTTGTATATAGTTCTAGATGTATACATTCCCTTTCAATAGTCTGTAAGCTCCTTGAGGGCAGGGACCATTTCATTTCTATTGTTGTACACCCAGTGTCTAGCACAGTGCCCAACAAATAGCAGTTGTGGTCTTTAGCAGATTCTTGTTGATGATTGATTGATGGAAGTATATACAAACTTATGGTGATTAGCTCTCTTCTGAAACCTAAAATAAGTGGTAATATGATGTATCAGTTAACGCTCAATCATTCACTATCCTTCATATTTGTGTATATATTCATATTGTGTGTATATTTGAAGGACAGATTGAGGGCTGGGGCACAGAGAAGAATACAAAGAGAAGGGATAGGGAACTTCCCATAAAGCTTGCTGTCTGTACCATATATGATGATACAATTGTATTCCTTTTAGCATTTTACTATGTGGCCCTCTAATTGTTTCATGCATAAGCTTTTCATGTATGTATGCCCCACCACCAAAGTTTGAAGACCTTTGAAGGCAGAGGAATATTTCTTTTGTATTTTGGCACAACTAGCTGTGTGGATCATAGGACCATGGAGTGTCATAGAAAGCAAGGGCAGAAATACTTCTTGGATTCAATTTAATTGAATCAGATATCCTAATACTCACAAGTCTGCTCCCAAGTGACTTAGCATGTGATTCTCTGGTTTCTGAGTCAAGCTGTCCTTATTACTAAGAATGGCCCTGGCACTTGTAGATTCAGTGACTCCACAATTTAATTTCCTTCTATTTATCTGCTATTGACCTCAACAACTACAACCCTGCAAACCCTGTAATCCCAGCAGGTGTTTACATGGGGGCAGGGATAAAAGGATGATATATAACAGGAAGTCCACAAAAAGAGCAAGTTCCAAAAATGTCACACTAAAATTGGGATCTACATGTTAATGAGCAAAACCAGCAGTGCCCCTTGAGGACTTTTCCTTGGTGTACTGGAATTTATAATGGGCAGATTTACAACTAAGTTTCCTGGAATCATGCTGTAAGTAATAAGCCCAGGATATGTGAATGCTATAAAGCATGGCCATGGGAAATGCTGCAATTTAATACTTCTTTTTACATATGTTGTTATTCTTGCTGTTACCATCACATTTGAAAGTCAATCCCAGTTTCTCATAGTTAATTGCAAATACTTTCACCTTTGTTCATTGCAGAAAATCTTTCAAATTTTTTTCATTTCTATCATTGAAACTCTTTCAGAATACCTACTGAGGGTAGTTTAAAAAAAGTGTGTTAGACATTGTACGAATGTCAACACAACTGTGTGTTCTCACCATGGAGTGATGTTAGAACCCTGCAACACATCTTTCACTGTGCCAACTCACTCGAAATAAAAGGCCCATTCATAGAGAAAGCCTTGGTTGATCCTGGTTTTTCAGACTATTTTATGCATGGCCTCACAAGCTTGTAGCTTTCAACTTTTATTATAAAATATTATATTATTCTATTGCAGTTGAGCTTTTGTATGGAACATTAAGCATTTTGACTTGTCCTCATTGAAAATATCTTATTCTTTTGAATATACACATATTTACTATACTGTAATTCTTAGAAAGATTTTAACCCGAGGTTAGATTCAGCTCCTGGATTTGCATATGATATTCTCAATACCTCATATAACACTAGTGCAAAAATGCTAGGACTGACAATCTACAGTGTTTATATGTGTGTGTTTGTGTGTATGCATGGTCATACCATAAAGAGAATTTTAGGTAGCTGCACTTTGATTAATAAAATAAAGAGACTCTGCATCATCTTTTGCATTCTTTTCCAACATTGTTTTATACCTACGTGATTCAGATAATGCATATGAATATATTGGAGTGTATGGTTGTTCAGGGAGGTCTAACACCTTTGGTTTCTTTCCAGGGCTGCTCATCCACCTTCACCCAACTCTCACCTGTGGCTCCAAACAAGTTGTAACATGTGCAGTAGCTACATCGTGGTAAACCATCTCAGCAGACCAGGTTGAGGGTAACTGACAGGCCTCAAACCCTTTGGTGACTTAGGGGGATTTCTATCCCAAGAATGCGAAGACCCCCCAGGGGAATGGGTGGCTGAGAACAACTTGTTTCAAGGGCCACGAAGGTGTCTGGAGCAGGTGCTGTGGAGTACTGATGAAGACACCAAGGTGGTTCACTGTATCCCAGGCTGTTGCCAGTCATCCTGACTTTTGTCCTGCCACTGTACTTCCATGACTCAGGAAGAGAGAGTGAGGCTTATGACTTTGTGCAACTCAGCCTCACTTGAATCCATTTCACACACAAATCAAGACATCACCTGTGATGTCATTAGTCCTTTTTAAAAACAAAGGATGAATAGCAACAACAATGAAGACATCTATTTATGTGTGTGTATATGTGTGTGTGTATCATAGCCAATATTTACTAGAATGGCACATAAATACATTTTCACTTCATAAGAATGGCCTTACAAAGACACACCCTCACCCCTATGTAGATGGTAAAACTGATCTCTTTAGAGAATAGGCCATAGTGCTGGGCAAATCACTACAGGCTGTTGTGAAATCAGTTCCATGTCAGGTAATTTAATCTGTATAGTTAGTTTCTTATTCAACCAGGTTTAGAGCTATATCAGAATAATAGAATAAAAGAACATGAAAAGGACTTTAGCAACCATATCATTTAACTGTGATAGGAGGCAGCCTGCTCTTGTAGAAAGAGGTCTGGCTTTGCCGTCTGAGGACTTAGTTTCAAGTCTGGCTCTGACACTATGTGGGGCAACTCACTTAACCTTGCTGGGCCTCCATCATCTGTAAGATGAGATACAGTCTCTGAGGTCCCTTCTAGATCTAGATTTATATTATGAACTTCCAGATTTAAGATGAGGAAAAGGAAGTCTGGGGAGGATAAATTACATGCCAAGGGTCATACTGTGAAGGCTAAGAATGGAGCTCTAAAAGTGCATATGAGTAGCAGACATTGATGACTATGAGTAGAATTGTATGAGAAAAAGGATCAGGGGTTGATTGAATGAAACTTGCTTTCCTTGCCCCCTTCACCTCCACCTTGAATAAGTGGCTTAGAATGATTTTGAAACCCTGGCCTCTCTTATCTCTCCCATTAAGAAACTGAGACAAGATAATGTTGGGAAAGAAGTGGGGCTCTCTTCTATTAAAAAGAGAGAAGGGATATTTCTGTATACTTATTGTGTTAGGACACTGAGTCTTGAGAAAATGAAAATAGATATCTTTATTCTCACTATCCCACTCAATCTGATGTGAAAAGGAACTCAAAGGTCCTGCTCTATTGGTTGATAGACTCTCTAGGTCTATCCTAGCTGGCATCATTTCAAGAATGACCTCTGCCAGGTTCACTTCATGACAAGTCCAATTCACCTTCTGGATTTCTCTACCTCCTCACTGGTGGCCTTTCTTTTCTTCCCACAGTAGTGCATCCCTTTTTCCAGGTTTCCTTAATATTTTGTATCCTTCTATCAGAAGGTCAGTTCCTCAAGGACAGGGATTATCTTATTTGCTTGTATTTGTATCCTCAGCTCATAGCTGAGTGCCTGGGTCATAGAAAGCCTTAATAAAAGACTAATAATAATAGCTAGTATTTACATAGTGCTTTCTACATGTCAGGCACTTTATAAATATCATCTCCCCTGATAACTCACCACAACCCTAGGAGGTAGATACTATTATTATTACTCTCCCCCCCCCCCCCGCATTTTACAGTTGAGGAACTGAGGCAGAGGTTAAGTGACTACCCAATTTCACCAGCTAGTAAACTTGAGAGCCTGGATTTGAAAAGTCTTCCAAACCTCAGGCCCAAGATTCTATTGTGTTGCCTAGCTGCTTCTCTGTCTGTCTGTCTGTCTGTCTGTCTCTCTCTCTCTCTGTCTCTTTCTCCATTCATCCTTATATCTGGTCCCTTGTTCCCCACTGCCACTTTTGAACTATTCCTTCACTATTCACAATCCCTATCACTAAATAACCACATCTGTCCCTTTTTAAAGTTTACTCCATCCTATCTGGATCCTTGTTGCTGACCTTTATTGGTCCCCATTTTCTGCAGTAAGTCCATTGTTTGCTTCAATCTTCTTTCCATCCTAACACCTGCCTCCTTGAAGCACTTTGTCTTCCTGGATCCAGTTGGCCATTTTCTTCAGTCCTTATGACTTCTGTTTCTAGTTTTCTTCAACCAGCAAAAGGACTTTACCTTAATCCACCCTCCTCCACATTTTACATTCTAAGTCTAAATGTACTGTTTATTATTGGGACATTGTATGAATTGTAAAAGAGAAGATATGAAGTTATGGTTAAGGAGTTGGCTTCAGGAAATATGAAGATTTGGATTCATACCCTGATTCTGAAACATATGGTTTATATGACCAGGGCAAGTCATTTAACTTCTCAATGATCCCAGCAACTCTCTAAGATTATAAATTGCAGAACTCTTACTGACCTACGTTTGTAGAAGGTGTTTCCATACCAGGAGTTCCTACTCCAATAAAACTGGTATAGAAGCCAATTGCATTTTAAAAAATTAAAAATATGTTTTAAAAATTAAATTAAAAACAAAAGGATTCATTTGGGAGATCCATTTACTTTCATGTTTGAGTGAGAATTTGAGACAAATGCTAGATCTTCAATAGGGGGAAGCATTCCCATGGCTTTTAAAGACCATCCTTGTATTTCAGGGCAAGTTTGGTGTTATATGTGAACACAGCTGGGACCATTTTAAGATCCATGGTGAGACTAATTGACCAATTTTGCCATCAATTAGCTCTGAATAAAAGAGGAAAAGGAAATGCCAAGTAGAGGAGGAAGTGGCTATTCAAATGACGTAGTGACAGGAAGGAATCTTATCAAATTAGGCTGACACTCTCCTACTTAACTATAATGAGAAAAGGAAGATTTATGGGTTATACTTAAATTTGAAAGAAGCCTTTCAAGTTTCAGTTGGGTTGTTTAAAGCAACCTAGAGTTGTCAGTACCACATCATTGCTTAATTCTGCAAGACTGATGCTTTAATAGATTTGTGATCTCATTAATGTGGGTACTTCTTACAATGGTACAGGTTATGACCCATCCACACTTGCTCATGCTGTGCAATTCCTGACTATGTCCCACTGAAAGTTATTTATACAAAATACTCCAGGATGCTAAGTAGCTACAGTCCTCTCCCTAAAACTTTTTTACATTATATGGATACAAGTAGGACACAAAAGCTATGCCCTACGTAATCACACTTGCTACATAGTCAGACCACCATTTTTCTGATCACACATTTCTTTGATAAGGAAAGACAGAAGGAAGGAAAGAAGTAAGGAAGGAAACAAGCATTTTAAAGTACCTACTATGTGTTATATAGGCATATATTACATATATACTTTATATATAATATATTATACATATATTACATATATACATATATTACATACAAATATTATTTCATCGAGACTCATGTGTTGCTATTATTATTACTATTTTACAGCTAAGGAAACTGAAACACAAAGATTGAATGAATTGCTCATCATCACACAACTAGTAAGTGATTGAGGCTGGATTTGAACTGAAATCTTCCTGAATCCATGCCCAGTACTCCACCAACTGCACCAACTATTTGCTTCTAGATAGCTTCTACACATTCTTAATTCACAGTTTGCTATAGAGTGCTCATTACCATCATGTAATTCTCATAATTTGGGTGACCTGACACTTTGATTCTGCAGAGACTTATTCTATGCAAGAGCCTGTTGTTCCATCGCAGCTCTGTTATTGTGGAATTTTAGGCAAATCACTCAGATTCTTTGACTCTTAGGTAATTTCTTTGGAAACTCAGAGAAATTCATATGTAGGTTGAGTACTTAGATAATCTCTAAGGTTCATACAGCTATGCCATCCTGTCATTGTGAGGTAAAGCATCTATTTTCCACTCAATTACCTATAGCGCTGCCTAAGAAGTTACCTAAAAAATTGAGACAAAAATAGATTATTTGGTCTAAAATATCCAGCTAATTGCCTTGAGTCCCAACTTTGTGAATGATCTCTTATCTACTTTAAAATTTTTCTTTAAAATAAAATGAACTGATAAACACCTAATAATTTTCTTCTAAAAATTGTGAACTGGTAAACACCTACACACATGAACATTATCATATACAAAGAATGAAAAAATTGAAATGTATATGAAACTATGGGACAGATAGGTAGCACAGTGAATAGAGTACTGGATCTGGAGTCAGGAAGACTAATCTTCTTAAGTTCAAATCTGGCCTCAGACACTTACTAGCTGTGTGACCCTGGGCAAGTCACTTAATCTTGTTTGCCTCAGTTTCCTCATCTATAAAATGAGCTGGAGAAGGAAATCACAAACCACTCCAGTATCTTTGCCAAGAAAACTCAAAAGGGAGTTGCAGAGTCAGATACGACTGAAAAACTGCTAAATATGAAACCATGAATCTCTACAACATACCTTGTTTTTTTAAGTATATATTAAATTTAAAACAATATTACCAACACTACCCTGCTTGTCTGTGTCACTTTCTGAACTTCTTTCAGTTCTTTCCTATATATTGCAAAAATTTTTCATTGTCACTCTTTCTTTTCTCTTTTTTCCCCACCACTATTACTGCCTCAACTCACTCACCTTACCAAAAAAGTACCTTCTCATGACAAAGAAGTATAGTCAAGAAAGAAAAAAAAATCACACATTGGTCCTACTTGAAAATGTATGTCTCATTCTTCAGATACAATCCATTATCTCTCTACCAAGAGCTGGAAAGAATATTTCATTATCAGTTATCTGAAGTTGTGATTTTCTGAGTTCTTAAGTATTTAAAAGTTGTCCTTTTCCCTTCAATTTTCATTTCTCTCTTAAAAGGATACCACAAGGCTCTGCTTTAGTCTTTCTTTGTCACCTTTGAAGATATTAGCAATGTGAAGGAACATTTGGCTCCTGTCTATGTTAGATAATATGTACTTCATTTTCATTTACCACCGTCCAGTTGCACAAATGTATTTACCTTTCAAGAGTCTCTTTGTCCCATCTGTTTTCATTTCAACAATTCTTCTTAGTTCTGATATTTTATACCAGGGATGTTGTAAAACCCTATATTTTATTAAGGTTCATTCCCCGCCCCCTTGTAGGCATATGCTCAGTTTTGTAAGGAAAGCCTTACAAAGTCTTGCTTGTAAGTATTTTTATTTTGCTTATTAAAAGTATCATATTCTGTGATTTTCTTTTTTTATAGTTGCTGCATAGTCTTCAGTGATTTTGACTGTAGTTCCATGGTATTTAAATGCTTTCTGGTGTTTGTGGTACTTTTATTTGACCTGGAAACATAAATTTTGGCTATGATATTTCAGAATTTTCCATTTGATGTATTTTTTCTGAAGATTACATGGTTTCTTTCTATTTGCATGTAACCCTCTGGTTCTAATGGGACTGTGCAGTTTTTAAACAATTTCTTAAAAATGTTGATATTCATGGTTTTTGGGGGGGCATGTTATGTTTTAAGGGGATCCAATGATATTTAAATTATCTCTGCTTAACTTGATTTCAAGTTCAGTTTTTTAAAAATAATAAGTGCTTTCCATATTCTTTATTTTTCAGTCCTTTGTCTTTGTTTCAATTCTTATTTTCTAATCATTGAGGTCTAGTTGGTAAATTTTCTGTTTTGGGCTATTCTCCTTTCATATTTTCCTCTTCGAGAGTTTTAATTTTTAAAATATTTTCTTTCTTCAAGCTACTCTTGGTATCCTTGTGGTCAGGCTATTGCTTTGTCAGAGATCATATTTATATTGATTGTGAAGTTCTCTTAAAATATAGTATTTTTTCACTGTATTCTGTTTTCTTCTGTTTACTCACATCTCTCATTTCAGTTCCTGAATTCAGGAACCGACATGGGTCAGGCTCTGTCCCTTCCTATACTCTTGGTTGAAATAGACAAGTCTATTGTGGTCTTTTTCTACTCTGTAGTCTGGTTGCTGCTATAGTAATCCTGGATAAGATGACTGATAGACCCCTCTTTCTAAAATTTCTGGTTTCTTGCTCTATTTTCTCAATTTGGTGATAAGGGCGCAAAGGACTGGCCTCACCCCTTGTATAATCTGCCTTTGGGAGTTAACTCCATCCCCTGCTGTGACCCTCAATCTTCCTAATACAGATTAAGTTGTGCTCCTCTCATGCACATAACCAGTTATTAAATTACTTCTGTCTGCCATTGTGTTTTTGAGTCATGTACTCAGTTTATGGCCCTGTGATTTTAGGACCTGTTTATGAGTGCATGTTATTGCTTCACATTGCTTTGATGAGTCCCCTTGAAGAGTCCTGACAGGTTTCAGGTCCCATTCAGTGGAGGCTGGACTGATTTCTAACCTCCCTGGAAGATATTTCTCAGTTTGGGTTTCAGACCCTGTTTACTATATCTTGCCTGGCTTCCATTTCTCTTATTATGTCTCTATCTAGGCCCCACAAGATTCTAGCCATGTTCTTGTGCAGTGCTGGAGGGGATGAAAGACATGATGTATATCATTTTTACATCTTGTGCCCTTTAAATATTTGATGGGGTGTTTATGGAAAAGCTGGATTCCTTTTGGAACCCTTATGTCAGTATTTTTATCAGGGGATCATCTCTTTTTAAAAGATTCTTCATGATATCCCTATATCTGCTTTACTCATCTTGAAGACTTTTTCAAATAAAGCCTGAGACAAATGACTGAATTGAAAATTTCTTCCCTTTCTAGTAACTGAGCTTGGTGATGACCAATAAGAAAAAAAAACAGCCTATGTACCATGGCAACAATCTTTATTTAACATTTCAGATCCACATTGCTCTCATCATTCTAGAATCATGAAGAGTGTTGTGCAATTTATACTATATTTTTCACATTAACTTTTAGATGGGTGAGAAATAACTTGGAAATATGTATTTCACAAGGAGAGGCACTTTAATACACAGAGAGCTGCATAAATCTGCAGATAGTCTAATTAGGTTCAGCTGAACTATTTCAAAATGCAGGATAACATGGATTTGTTTTGCCAACATCCAAGAACTTTTTTGATATGAAAAAATGTTTAAACTACAATAATGGTACATTAAACACCCCAGGCTAGGGTATGTATATATATATATTTTTTTTTCAATAAACCAGATTCTCCAAGCTCTCAGGTTATTTCCTATTACAATTTAAGAATAAAAATAACTTAGTCGATGGTAAACTAATGGTATTTTCTCCTTCTGTATGCAGTGTATGCAATTTTCCTATTTTTGCTATAGTTAAACACTAAAAATAAGCCCCTAGGACAGCATTAAATATTTTTGAAAAGGTCAGAGAAAAAATAGATATAATCCTATGATCTGGGGCTCTAAAGGATAAAATACCTCAAGGGACATACAAGACTCAGCAATAAAATTATGATATAATTTTGAGAGATTTAAATGAAAAAAATATTGCCACCCTGTAAATTCACTGATGATAGTTGCTGTTAAGGGTATGTATACAAGCAAGATACCTCCTGCCCTGAAGAAAATTACATCCTACTTAGGGGATATAACCTGTTCACATGTAAGTAATTATGAGATCTATGTACACACAACCAAAACCAAAATATCAACGTATAGTGATTTTAGGAGATGCACTATAGTTGGAGGAAATGTCTGTTGAAGGAATTGATACTTGAGCTGAGCAATGATGGAAAGTAGAGGTTCTGAGAGGAACAAGTAAGGAGATACCAAATTAGGGGTGGCCTAAAGTTAAAAACAAAGGTGATAACCACACCATCTCAATCTGTGCTAATCCTGAAGCACTGTGTTCAGTTCTGTTCATTCAATTTTGAGTGAGATATTGGCATGACTTCACAACCAAGAGAGTGAAGGGACTCAAACAATGTCATAGAATAAATGGTTGGAGGATGTATATGATTGACATGGAGAAGAGGAGATTTGAGGGAAACAGGAACTTAAATATTTTAAATACTTGAATATTTAAATATTTGAAGGACCATGTGGTGGGATGGAAGTGAATTAAATGGCACAATAAGGGACTTCCTTCTATGTGAGTGCCCTTTGGTGAAAGCTCTCCTGGAGGGGTAAGGTCTCACCAAATGGTAGGGGATGCTCCTTCACTTCTTTGTGGGTTTCTCAGATCTGATGGAATATGTTTCCCTGTGGGTCATCTCTATCCATGTTCTCTTTTGTGTTGTTGTCTAAGTAAAGCAACTGTTTGATAATAAACTCTTCAGGGTTCTGTTGGGTCAGAACATAATAGATTTGGGTCTCTGCCCATCATCTGTTGGAGGGATTTATCATGTGTGTGTGTGTGTATGTGTGTGTGTAGTTTTAGAGTGAGGAACTAGGACCAGTGGGGAGAAGTTGTAGGGAGACATATTTTGTCTCACTATAAAGAGGAACTTCGTCTCAATTAGAGATGTCCAAAAATTCAGTAGGCTTACTTCATAGTTGGTGAATTTCCTATCATGCAAGCCAAGGCTAGATGACCACTCATCAGGGATGTTGCAGAAGGGATTTATATAGAGGTAGAAGATTGAATTACTTCAGGGACTTTAAACATTTTTCGTGGTCATGGATTCTTTTTAGCAGTATGGCAAAGCCTATGGAACCCTCCTAGGAAAAAATATTTTAAAGCCATAATATAAAGCACAGTTTCACAAAGGAAACCAATTAGGTTGAAATGCACTCATCACTTTTTTTTTCAAGATAGGGGACTCTTGGTTAAGAATCCCTGGAGAAGGTCTCTAAGATCCATGCTAATGTTACGATCTTATGGTTCTAAGTACATTATTTAACTAGCACTTCATTGGAATTAGATAGTAGGCTAGGTACCGATGATATATTAAAGTTAATTAAATTAACATGAAAGTTTATAACAATACAGACTTTAAGGAATCCATGTCCTGACTTCTTATTGTTGCTAAATATTTCAGTTCTGTGATTTGAATCTTTAATCTCAGGTAGGTATGTTATTCTTTGTTGGAAACAGGGTAAATCCATGAGTATTTTGACATAATTCAGCTGAATGTCATTGGAGTAATTAATGATGCTTAATTTTACAAGTAGGCAGTAGCATTAGCCCTTTAAAGCCATGCAGCCACTAATTAGTAAGTTAATATTTTGGCACTGGTTTATCGAAAATGCTGATATCTAAGATGCTGGTTTATCTAATATTTCAATAGAACTTTATGCCATTAGAATATACCTTATTAAAATGTTCTAAGTCAGTAGTGATTAGGGAAATGAAAATCAAAACAACTCTGAGGTACCACTCCTCACTGGCCAGATTGGCTAAGATGAAAAAAACAGGAAAATGATAAATGCTGGAGAGGATGTGGAAAAATTGGAACACTAATGCATTCTTGGTGGAGTTGTGAACTGATCCAGCCATTCTGGAGAGCAGTCTGGAACTATGCCCAAAGGGCTATAAATAAGTGACCCTTTGACCCAGCAATACCACTTTTAGTGTTACATCCCAAAGAGATCAGAGAAGTGGGAGGAAGACCCCTATGTACAAAAATATTTATAGTGGCTCTTTTTGTGGTGGCAAAGAATTGGAAATCAAGGGGATGCCCATCAATTGGGGAATGACTAAACAAGTTGTGATATATCAGTGTAATGGAATACTATTACTATATAATACTATAAAAAATGAGGAGCAGACGGACTTCATAATAACCTGGAGAGATTTATACAAACTGGCTAAGTGAGAAGAGCAGAACCAGGAGAAATCTGTACACAATCACAGACACAACATGTGTGTGATGACTAACTTCAATAGACTGGGCTCCTGTCAAAAATGTAAGGTTATAAGACAACTCCAAAAGACTTATGATTGCCCATATCCAGAGAAAGAGATGCGGAATCTGAATGCAGATTGAAACAAACTACTTGCTATGTTTCTTTTTCTTGTTTTGTTTTGTTACCTCCTTCCCACTGATCATTCCATCAGTTATAATTCTTTACAACCTGAGTAATGATTAATGTGAAGATATTTGTAGACCCTATATTCAAATGCATCCTGCCATGATGGGGGAGGGGGAGAGGAGAGGGAGAGAGAGAAAATTTGAAACTCAAGGGACTGTGGAACTGAATGTTGTATCTAAAAGTAAATAAACAAACCAAGTTAAATTAAAATAAATTAAAGGTGAAATCTCAGCAAAAGTAAATGAAATAAAGAAAATTATTCCAAAAAATTTTTTAAAAGAATATACCTTATTATTTTTATCTGATGATTTGTAGTTATAGGAAAGAAATTATAATAGCTAATATTCATATATAGAGCTTTAATCTTTTCAAAACATTTTACACTATCATATTTGATCCTTCCACTGTCCTGTTAGGCAGGTGCTATTACCAGGTCCTATTGCTGATGGAGAAGCTGAGAGGTTAAGTGTGCTCAGGGTCACATAGCTAATAGTACTCAGAAGTTAGATTTTTACATAGGTCTTCCTCATTCAAACTCCAGCCTGTTTTTGATGACATCAATGCTGAAAATCAAGTGAAAAAGACATTCTTATTGGATGGTTCAAAATACATCTAGGAAAATATAAGGAGGAATGATTCCAAGTCCTTAATTCCATCTACCACTCCTTAAATGTGTTTTACCTTTGGTCAATATTCCCTCAATTATGTTTGATAAGCCAACCTATTCTCCTTAATTAAAATGTTGGCAGGGAGTCTACATGTGAATTTATGCCAAAGGATTTATTGTAATCTCCTTGTTTTATGATATCCCATTTTGAATAGTGGCAGAGTAATTTCATAAATCCTTGTGAAGGAGACTCATGTAAACGTGTGCTCTGTCTTCATCATAATCTTTTGGGTAGCAGGGAGTTTGTGTGGAACAGAAGCACATTGCTCAAATACACTGTTTTAATACATTAATAAAAACAATCTAGTTGTGAAGGGCATTTATAGTTAATGGATATGAAGAAGGTGCTCCCTCGGCATAAATGTTAGCTCCTGCTACTGAGGACAATGAATGCAAGAAATCAACCATATGCAGAGATGTGTTCGGTATATCCTACTACTGGATAATCTAAACATGGAAAGAAAATCATTTGAAAAGATATGTGTAACGTACATGGCCACATTAATCCACAGCTCATGATTTTCCAGTAGAGGAAGTGTGACAAACTAGATACAGGAGATCTGGGTTTGAATTCAGATTCCTAGCCTCACTAGCAGTGGGAAGAATGCCTTCACCTTAAGTACTGCTCATGAAATGCCCAAGTCATGTTTATTTCACTCTAGTCTCAACTCCTCACTCTCTCTCTATGTTTCTAGTCTTTCACCAGCAGCTTTCCCAACTTGGACTCAGATTGGTGGGACAACATATAAAGCACTGGATCTGAAGCCAGGAAGACCTGAGCTCCCATCTGGCCTCAGCCATTTACTAGTTGTGTTACCCTTGGCAAAGTCACTTAACCTCAATTTTCTCAACTGTAAAATGGGTATCATAGTAGCACCTTCCTCTTCAAGTGGGCATGAGGATCAAATGAGATACTATTTATAAAGCATTTAGAATACTCCCTGACCCATAGTAGGTGCTTAGTAAATGTTCCTAACTATTTCCCAACAACTTTATTCTTTGGATTTGACTCCACCGCCATCATGCTCCCAGGGGGAAAAACAAAAATAAAAAACCAAAACTGGTCACCAGGAAACCTATTCTAGAGATTGCATCAGCTTTGCTACTCATGCCTCACAGTACCATTAAGTAGCCTCTGTTGCCTTTCTGATTAGGAGGACTGGAAGGTAGTGCAAAGAACTCCTCCCAAAGCCTCCATTTAAAGAGGGTTCAGGACTCACACCCCAACTACTTCCCATGCATTATAGTCCTTGGATTTGATAATACCATCAGCATCCCTGAATTGGGGACCTCCTTCTACATAGATTTTTAGTTCCCTTTTGTGAGTTATCTTTCCCCCAACAGACTGTGAGGTCTTTGAAAGTAGGGACAGTCTTTTTCTTGTTTCCCCTGCACTTAGCACAGTGTCTATAACATAGTAGATGATTAATAAATATTTGTTAAATTGGATTCAATTATATTAATTGTTTATTGAATTGAAAAGTTTCTTTCCTTTCACCTGCCTTAGAGACGCCTCTTTCCTGAGATCCAGTTTGGCTGGATTTTAGGGTTTATGACATAGGAACAGAAGAGATGAGCTTGGAAGGGTAGATTAAGGTCAAATCATAGAGGACCTTGAATGCCAGACTTTGAATGATATAGTCTCTTATCTAAACATAATTATCTGAAATGTTTAGGCATGGCTACTCTGCCTTAAGCTTTAATTACCAAGTTAAATGACGAATAAATACATTTGGCCTATGTTATCCAGATTTGTTATGTACACTTTCCAAATTAATTGAATCACTGTTGATTCTTCATCTCAAGCACTACAAAGGAATTCTTATTAGTAGTGATTACTAGGCCTTCTCTGCAGGGTACCTGATGTCAGAATTTTTCCATCTTCAATGGGATTTAGAAATAAACTGTGACTATGGGTCAGAAAGAGTGACATTCAACAGGAAGCAAAGCTATTGTCTCATCACCTGGTAACAGATTCAGAGTACAGCAACCCATTCTGCTCCTGGGATAAAAGCAGGTGTTTCGCTTTAATTAAGACCAACAAAGACTTTTCTTTTCTCAATAGGCTTGTATTTTTAGACTCTAAGGTAAGGAAAAAAAGAACATTATCCCATTCTGTGCATGAAAATAAAGATTCAGCATGAACTGCATAATTAAGAACTGAAAAAGGGGGGGAAATGCAATTCAATTAAAACTGACAGAATAATATAAGGAATCAATGGCTTTATTTGGTGTTTAATGATGATACTGTTTTCATCTCATTATCTCTGAGTCATAACCAGCTCTGCTTTAACCTAACTGTATTCCTTACAGAGTAAACTGAAATATATAATTTTTCAATAGCATCATCAATTAAAAAGAGGCTTATTTTAGATTATCATAAATATATGGTGGGGATTGGGACCAACCTTTTGCCATTTTAGTTTGTCGGTTTCTAAGAGTGATGAACGGCTTTGGTATTCTCAGAGGGCTGTGTTGTGATGGGTAGGGCTAGTGCTGCCTGAGAAAAATAATGACAACTCATATGCTCTTGGGCTTGGGCAAAGCTGTGGTCATACATCTTCAGATCTGATGATATGAACAAAACATGAAAAGGTTTAGATGGCACTGGAAATTTTAGATTGGTCTGTCTACATAAAATAAATTATCGCATTGGCATGAATGGTCAAGTGTAGCATGGCAGCAGCTCCTCTCTCTGGACTCTTGGACATTAAGCAGAAGTATTAGGACCAAGGATACCCAGAATTTGGGAAAAAGAATCCAGACAAGGGAGGCCAGAGAAAAGGAAGATGATGTGAATATGGTTAGGAGTTGTAGAATATTTTGAGGAATAAATCAGGGAACAGATAACAATGTGTTATTTGCTAGTGATGTTCAGTCACATCTTATTCTTCATGACCACATTTGGGGTTTTCTTGGCAAAGATATTGTAGTAGTTTGTTCTTTCTTCTCCTAGTTCATTTTGCAGATGAGAAAACTGAGGCAAACAGAATTAAGTGACCTGCCCAGGGCTAGTAAGTGTTTGAGGCCAGATTTAAACTCAGGAAGATGAGTCTTCCTGACACTCCTGACACACCTGTGCCACCTAGCTGTTCTAGGGCCCTGTTTTTATCTACAAGTAACAAAGTATAAAACTACTGTGTGATGCAACAAAAAGAACTCTGGCCTTAGAGTCAGGTGGGAGCCAGGTTCAAATCCCATTTTGGACACTTATTAGTTCTATAACTATAGTCAAACCACTTAATTTCTTTGAGACTCAGTGCAATGCTACCTGTAATACTTATCTTACAAGGTTGTGAAGATCAAATGAGTTAATGCCTTTAAGGACTTTGTGCCTCTTAAAAAATATAGAAACATCAGATATGATTCCCCAGGTTCAGGCTCCAGCTCTAATGTTTGCCAGCCTTATGATCCTAAGAAAGTATAATTTCACCTCTGGAAGCCTTAGTTATCTCTTCTGCAAAATAGGGATATTTTATTTAAAGGATATTTTCATAACTTAGAGATTATTAATGTATAGCTCTAAAGTCACAAATATTTGGGTTCAAGTCTCACTTGTAACACATATTAGCTATGTGACTATGGGCAAATCACTTAACCTCTCAGTTTCCCAGCAACTCTCTGAGAAGTTTTGTATCTGAATTGTTGTAGGGTTAATTTTTACATCAAAAATTCTTCACACTGATGAAATGATAGTCTGGGTCTCCTCTCCCAATACATACAGATACATTAATACAGATGCATTAATGTACGTATGTGTGTGTGTTTATGGGAATCATCTACCAAAGAATACTCAGTACCTAAATTAGTTCAACAGATTTAGTGTTATACCAACCAAATTATCAAGACATACTTTAATAAAGCAAAATTAATCTGGAGGAAAACAGAAGAATCTAGACTATCAAGGGAGACATGAAATGAAAATAACAATGAAGGGGGCATAGAACTTACATACCTCCAACTACATTTTAAAGCAATAATCATCTAATCTATTTGGTACTGGTTAAAAAATAGAAAAGTAGATCCATGGAATAGACTACACAAGGAAGAGCCTGAAAAAAATGAATTTAATAGCACTTTATTTGATTAACCTGAGTACATAAATCACCCAGGACAGAACTTCCTTTTTGACAAGAATTGTTAAGAAAACTGAAAAAGCTGTCTGTCAGAAATTAGGTTTATGCCACACACCATAATAAACTCAAAATGGATACATGACCTGAATATTATAGTTATATATTAGAGTTAACAAAATAGAAGATTATTCAATCAGGGTACCTATCAGTATTATGGGTAGTGGTGGAGGAGAGGGAAGTTAAATTCTAAACCAAACAAATGGTAGAGAAGTTTTATAAAAAAACAAAACAAAACAGAACAGATCATTTCAATTACTTGAAAGGAAAAAGCTTTTGTATGAACAAAAGTAAGGTGATTAGGATAAGAAGGGAAGCAGTCGACTGGGGAAAATATTTCTAATATACATCTGATATTCTGTTTGTTGCCTAGAAATACATAATCCAAAAAGCCATTCCCAAAAAGTTCAAAGGAAGTGAATAAACAATTCTCACAATCAGAATTATACTCCTAACAATCATATAAAAGAATGGGATAAAATAATAATAAAACAAAAGCCAATTAAGGCAAATCTGAGGTTTCACTCCATACTTAGCCAACAAGGGCACAAGACGGGATTAGTCAATGTTTGTAGGAAGAGTTGGTAAAGATAGATACTTTGGATAGACACATTATTAGTAGAGCTACTGATTAGCCTGAATATTCTGAAAAGTAATTAGAATTGAGTGAAAAAAAAAACACTCAAGTGTCCATATCTAGAAATTGTATTGCTAGGCAGATACCCAACCTAAGTCAATGACAAAAAGAAGATCCTTACATACACAAAATTATTTATTAGCAGTACTTGTAGTATCAAACAACTGGACACAAAGTGGATATCCATCAATTGGGAAATGGTTTAACAAATTGTAGTACAGAAGGCATGTAATGTAATAATATGAATTTGATGATTACAGAGCATGGGAAGATTTACACAAACTGATTCAAAGTGAAGTAAGCCAAATAAGGAAAACAATATACACAATGACTACAACAACATAAAATAAAGAACAATAACAGCAAAACAATTAAAATTCAATGCTGTAAAATGTTCGTGATCAAGCTTGGTCCCAAAGAGAAGATACAAGAAGGCATCTCTCCATTCTTTAAGTGTAGAACATTGCAAATATATCAATATCTTTGATATGGTGGTTAGTTTTGCTGAATTGCTTTTTTTCTTTTTCATTCTTAGCTACAGTGTTTAATTTCTGAGAGAGAAAGGGATAAAGGACGTTTTGGGGAAAATAGGTGATATAAAAGCAAAAGTTATTATTAAATTAATTTGAGAAAAACTTGGTTTTGTTTGAAAACCTAATAGAATGATTTTCATTCACTTGATCATGTCAAATATATACATTAAGACTGATATTTTGTAGGTCTTAATTGCTCTCAGTGTATTCTTTCCATTAAGCTTTGACTTTAAGATGTCATTCTCTTAATCTATGCATCTTCTACTTTCTCTTTGACAATTGCTTGACATTTCTTGCCTAGAGAAAACCAAGTTATTATATGCTGGTATTTCTAAGTGATTTGATTTGATCTCTGGTTTCGAACCCAAAGCCTTCAGTTTCTATTCTGTCTTTAGTGCACATTAAGAATTTCACACTTAAGAAGTGGAAGCCATATTTTGACATCCTTGCATAAAGTTCCCATGTGATGAAGTAGATTTTTAAAGTGATTTTCAGTGGAGACATAAAACTTGATATCATTCATATACACTAGGAGATTATTACAATATTTTCTTAGGAATGCTTTTGACTTAACCACCATAGTCATTACTATTAAGGAGAGATGATAATGGAGTTAAGAGATGGTGTAACTACAGTAGGTTTATGTTGTCTCTCTGGAATATGCTGTGTTTTATGTTAATTGTTTTTGACATTATTATATTTTTGGTGTATTTTAATTAGAGTATAAACTGTGAAAAATTAAAGACTCTAAAATTCTCACTATGTTTGCATCTTTTTTAGTTTTAACTTTTTTGTAATACATGAGTATGGAGCTGAGTCAAAAGCTATATAATAATCAATAAAGGTAGTATAAATGTCATGGTGTTTTGGAATGGCCTAGTTATTAATCATCAAAGCAATAGTAAACTATCTTTTACACTTGTGACTTTTTGGCACATTGTTTTGGTTCCTTATTTAATATGTTGTTTTCTTATGTGTTTGTATTTTTTTCTTTTAGTGATATAAGGCATCAATGCTTTGTATGAAGTATATAAACATGTAATTAGTCTACATTCCAGTAAAATAATAATAATAATAATGTGATATTTATGTAGTTCTTACTCTATGTCAGTTACTGTGATAAGTGTTTACAAATTTGATGCTCATGCCATACCTTGGAGGGAAGTAACATTATTACCACATTTTGCAAATGAGGAAACTGAGCCAAACTGAAGTTAATTGATTTGCCCAGGGTCACACAGCCAAGACACATCTGAGAGCAGATTTGAACTCAAGTCTCCAGGCCCAGAGCTCTATCTACTTTATCTACTGCACCATCTCTCTGCCTGATGATTTCTTTATGTTTGGGCAATAAATACATAATGACTTTGGTTAAGGATTCTGACATGCATCATGCAAGGAGTTCATTAACTCAGATAGTAAGTCATACAGTACCATGAAGCATCTGGATTTTATAAAGAACTGCTGAATTCTAGTTTTGCAGAGAATCTGGAGTTTTCATCATTCCTTTGATAGAGTTGTTCCTTTGTTCATTACATGAATGATTCACATGCTCTAAATTTCATGTTTGATCCAACTTACACTCTCATAGTATCGAACTTCTTTTGATCAGAGAAACAAATAACAATTTTCCACATCCTCTTTCTTTTGGGGTTCTTTTATCTCCTGGAATTTCTTTGCTTCTTGAGACTCAAGAGTATAGTTTTATATTTGTTTTTATTGCTGTTGAATTGTATATATATATTTTTTGTACGTTTTATGTCCTTGTATCACCTCAAACCTTTGGCTTTTGATGTAGATGGTTCATTAATGGCATATGAATTTTCTGATATGTTTTTGTTTTCCATATTCTCTTCATACTTTTTTACAGTGCCATTAACTGGACAATATAGTGTGCAATTTTTCTGCTGTGTGACCTGCCCAGACATAGAAGTCATCTTCTAGTATCTTTCCACAGGTCTTCAAGAGTTTTCTTAAATCACATCTGCCATCAAGATATTTTATGTTTGTCCTTAGGAATCTGGGAAAAATAATCAAGGCAGTCATCCAAGCTGCCCTGTCCAGGACACTTACAATGAGTTTTAAAAAGAGGTTCCCTCTTTTTATACATGTATTCTATCTGGGATACTTCCAATGAAGCTACGCATACACTTTGGCCCCTTCTACTGGTCCTAGAATCAGCTCTCCAATGGCACACATGCCCCAGTCTCTTGCTGAAGGCATTGCATGATCAAAGGTTCTTGGTTGTTTCTTGTAACAAGAAATTCATGCAAAAGATAAATGGCCACTGAGCAAATAAAGCTGGACTTTAAAAAGAAAGACATTTTTCTGCTTTCACTCTCTTCCTGACCATCCAACAATTTGAGACACTTTGAGCTCTCCCTCAGAGTTCGATGGAGGGTAGTGGAAAAAAAAAGGATTTTGCTACTCCTGTCAGCTATTTGAATATAAATAGTGAGAACTCCCATCTTGGAGTTCTGCCTGCTTCCTCAGTTGTGTCTTTCTTTTCCTTAGTAAAGGTGACTACACAGGAATTTGGAGATGGTTGTTCCCAGTCTTGGAGCTAACCTCACAAATCCAAGATGTTAGGAGCTCCTGAATCCTGGAGCTGGTTTTCCAGTAAGAGCTTTTATCTGCAACAGCTTCTCAGAGGTAAAGATGACCACCATCAGGAAGATACTATAGATGAAAGCATTAAAGTCAAAGTATTGTAATAACTTGCCAGAAGATATGGGCCTAAAGTGAATTGCTTGAAAAGTGCAGATATGAGATAAAAATGACTGATTTTTTAAAATGTTTACAATATCAACTTCCCAAGAAGAACAGAATATGCAATGGATTACTGTATTATGTTTTAAATATGTTAATGCAAGCTTTTTTTTCTGTATTTTGTCTTTCTTTTATGGAGGAAAAAAGTATCCTATATATAAGTATATACTTTGTACATTGAATAACTTTTTTTTTTGCTTTTTGGAGGGCAATTGGGGTTAAGTGACTTGCCTAAAGTCACATGGCTAGTAAGTGTGTCAAATGTTTGAGGCTGAATTTGAACTCAGGTCCTCCTGACTCTAGGGCCAGTGCTCTATTCACTGAGTCACCTCCCATTGAATATCTTTGTAGAAGGGTCTCTGTTAATCCCTTTTGAGGAGACTTGAAGCAAGAGTCAAATATAAGCTTTGTTTTAGAGATTCCCTCTTTCACTCCAAGTTTTACTCTGGGTGAGGATATAGCAAGCCAGACAGTTCCAGTAAAACACCCACACACACCCACACCTACATACATACATACATACATACACACATGCCCTCTTTGGGGGGGTCAAATTTACCCCAGAACCAAGCTCAATCAGTATCGGTCCAGACAGTGACCTAGTCTCTGTGATCTAGTGATTTAGGTCGTTATAGATAGACAATTCCACTTTTCTTTCCATAGTCCTTCCTATGCCCTAAAAATGGTTCTGAATTTTTTTATTGTTTTGATAAAGATGTTACCAAGATAAAATAACCTCTTAATGTGTTTTTCAGTGTTGTCACACATGCTTGAGGTCATACAATACATTAAATGATTAATATGATGTTTTGCTTCAACTACCTCTTTAGTTTGGAAGCCATATTAAATCTTATTTAGGCGAGGTAAACATAGATTTAAGGCTTAGCAGAACAATAATGCTTCCCTGAAAAATGCAGTATTTTATGTTAATCATTCTTGCCTTTATTGTCTTGAGGGCATGTTTTAAATAGAATTTTCCATATGGAAATAAAATGCTCTTATGATGCATGTATACACATATTATATAACATATATATCTATATCTTTTCATGTGTGTGCACATATACATATGTGTGTATGTACATATACACATACACATTTGTAATATGTGATTGAGTGTGGAACTGAATTAAAGGCTTTGGGAAAATCAGGAAAGGAGCTATGATACAACAGTCCTTTTTATCATCCATTTTTATACGCTTGGGACTTTTTGACAAACGCTTTTTGTTTCTCAGCCAATATATTATTTTCTTGTGTTTATAGAGTTCTTTTATTGATAGAAGCTGTAAATGCAGTGCACAAAATACATAAACATGGAATTGACCTATATTTGGAAAGGTCATTTACACTCAGCTATGACACTATATACATGATGTCATCTACTTAGAAAGGGAGGATCAAGTTGACATTTGAAAGTAAGCTGATAAAATGTTTGGTTCATATTAATGTTTTATTGTGGAGTATTTTACCCAGTATTATTGTGTTTTATAGAGCTCCATCTATTTGCAGCTTAGTATAAATCTAGAGTTTCCTTCTCTCCCCTTGAGGTAACTATTCTGTCATTAATTATATTAATAGTACACAAGCTGTTGCTCATCTGATGTAACTTGTGTTATCATTGTGTTGGACTTCTTACAACTATATAAACAACCAGAAGTTTTCCACATCCTCCTTCTCCAGGGGTTTTTCATTGCCTTTGATTTATTTTCTTTTCATGATACTGTGGTAAGATATTTGATTGACACTGAATTGTTTATTTTGTTCTCTGCACTATTTTACACTTTGCATCATCAAACCATTAATTTGTGTTTATAATTGCTTATTAACTTATTTTTTTTGGAATCCATTGTACAAGTTTCCTATTTCCTTTAATAAGGTAATAATATGGTGTTCAAGTTTTCTATTGTGTGTGCCAGCAAGATATTGATGTAATTTTCTGATGTCTTTCTATAGATCTTCAATAGTTTTTCCAAGTCACTTCTTTCATTAGGTGGTATTTGTCTCTTGTCCTTAGGAGTATTTGTTAACACCTCTCATTCTATGTTTTTACCATAGCTATGGTTGCTACATATAATGCTGTATGAAGGTCCTGATTTTTTTTTATAGTTTTGTTCAAATACTATTATATAAGTAATTTATTCACCATGGTTAGAGCAGTTGCTTTTTGGAATAATTTCTGCTAGTTGAGTTCTTCAAAAAAGATTTCTCAGGATTCCAATTTAAATATGCTCAAGTCCTTAAAAGGTATCACTTTTTAAACAAAATTTATCAACACACAGAATTCCTGGACAAAACAGTGCCAGAACCATCTCATAATTAATGTGTACCAACAAAGAATAATCTTTTCACTCAAACCTACCCTTCTTGTAAACTTCCCCCCCCTTTTTAAGCAATTGGGGTTAAGTAACTTGATCAAGGTTACATGGCCAGTTATTTTGTGTGGGTGTTAAGTATCTGAGGATGGAATCCCAGGTCCCCCGACTCCGGGGCTGGCGCTCCTATTCACTGTGCCACCTGGCTGCCCCAAACTTACCCCTTTTTGCTGAAGTAACTGCCATTCTTCAGTTTCTTAGATTTATGAACTTGACATCATCTTCAGTTTCTCATTCTTTATTTCCCAACATATCCAATCAGTCATGAAATATTGCTGTTGACACCACCCACCATGTCTCACATCTAGAACCTTTTCTCTATTCATACAGCCACTATCTTAATTCACTCCCTCATTTCTTCTTGCTTATATTATTTCAAAAGCTGCTTCATTGGTTTCTCTGCCTCAAGCCCCTCCTGCTACAATCTTTCTTTTATACAGGCATCTAGGTGGCATAATAGCTTTGGACCTGGAGTCAGGAAAACCTGGATTTCAAGTTTGGCCTCAAATGTGATCCTGGGCTGTGTGACCCTGGGCAAGTCATTTAACCTCTGTCTGCCTCAGTTTCCTTATATATAAAATGGGGAATAGTAAACACTGCCTATTTCCCAGGACTGTTGTGAGGATAAAATTCAATAATATTTGTAAAATGTTTTATAAACCTTAAAGTACTATATAAATGCCAGCTCTTGGTTTTATACAGCTGATATTCCAAAGCTAGCCATGTCTTATTCAGTTCTTGAATAAACTTCAATTATTCACTATTATTTCAAGATTAAAATATAGACTCTGCTTAACTTTTAAAGCCCCTCAAAACCTGGATCCAAAATGTCTTTCTAGTTTCATTAGATTACATCCTCCTTCTTTTAAGCTTGAATTATACCAAACTGGCTTTCTGCTTCTTTCATCTGTATTTGTGCTTTTGTTCTGCCATTTCCCCATGCCTGGAATTCACTGCTTCCTCATTTTTGACTCATGAAATCCATTTCTTCCTTTGAGGCAGAGTTCACGTACCCTCTTCTACATGAAACCTTTTCAGGTCTCCCAAACTATTTGATGTCCTCTCTCCCTAAATAACTGGAACTTTAACTATCATGGATCTATGGCTTATTGATTGATTGACTGAAGTGCCTATAGAACCGAGACTTTATCACTATCCTCTGTTGCTAGAAACCCTCTAATTGGAATCAGAGTGGGGAGTTCTCCTAGAATCTCCATTCAAGCAAAGTTCCCGGATAGCTATATTCTTTTGGACTTCTCCATTGTTTCCCCATGCCAGGTACGTTCCCTGTCCACCTCACTCCCCTTCACTTGCTTTTGTATGTTATCTTTGCTCATTATATCATAAGCTCCTTGGGAGCGGGGACTATCCATTTTTGTATTTGTATCCCGAGCACATGGTACAGTGCCTGGCATATTATAGGCACTTAATAAATATTCATTTGCTGATTGATGATATTCAATGACTTGAACATTTTCAAATTTTCCTTTTTCAGATTTTAGTAATTCCTTGATTTTATCTCTTATTTTGCCTAATCTAGGCTTTAAGAATATGTTGTAGTTGTTTTAGTCGTCATTGTTGTTTTATGATTGCCCTGCTCTAGGTGGCAATATATTATGTGATGTCAATCTGAGGGATCCATTGACAAAACCAATGAGATGCCCTTGCCCATAACCAGTGGGATCTATTTACAATATTCTTACTATACAGTACTGGCAAATAATGAAAGTATTGATGTCTTCAGTTCATTTCATCTGTTTACTCATTTTATGGGCACTAGTGGTCAGCTCCAAGTGCATCAAAGCATTTCTACAAGTAAGCTGGTGGGTATCAATATATATTTTCCTTCCTGTAGTTCCAGAACTCAAAGTCGTATCACTTATTGAACTGCCATTTGTGTCAAACTGATCATAATAACAGTTTTGATAGGACTGGTCTGCAATTTTATACTGCCCCATCTATTTCTTAGATTCATCAGAGTAGTTTCACCATACTGATCAGCATGCTAACCTAATCTGTGGGATGCCTAGGACCTTTTTGGTCAACATTTCAGAGTTCATTCCAGGCCTTCACAGTGAGTATAGCTATCTCAGGACAACTAGAATCCATACTCTGCATTACCCTGTCTGTTACTCCCTCAATTTATCATTCGTCCCATCTATGCCCACTTGACAGCATACAAAATGGATTGGATTTGGGGAACAATTATCATTATTACTGATGGTATACATAAATGGACTTAGTGGGTCATATAATCTGAGGTCATTGTTAATAGTTTATATACTTTCACAGGGAAAGATGCTGAGTGACTAAAGAAGTGATGTTTTCAGATTCAGTCTAGGTTCTGCTTTTGTCCCAATGAATCTGTGAGCACTCTCTGTGCATAGTCCTCCTGTTTGACATGTAGTCTACATAAGTCAGTAATGGGATCTTAGATTAACAGATGTGTTGATTGATACATCAGAGAAAGATTTATCCCCATGTATCACAGACCAAATTATCTAATAAATTGTGCTTTGATTTATTCCTGCTACCAAATCACTGAAAGTTCTGTATGGTCTGGAGTGGTAGCAGAATCATTGTTATAGCAAATGATAATGCAGGAATATTTTCCACATGTTCCATGTGGTCAGGCATATCCCTGCCCACATCCCTGCCTTGAGGGCTAACAACGTATTCCCATTGAATACTTTAAGTAGGCAAGGTAAATCCATAATGAAGAGAAATATATAAGTTCTGTCCCCTTTGCAGTCACAAACACTTAATTTTCCTGTATCACAATCATCCTTTATGTTTAGCAGAAATAGACAAAAGATCTCTATGTCAATAATTCCTCTCCAGTGAATTAGAATGGTCAGGAACTAAAAAATAAACATACCCACAAAAGAAAGTTCACAAACCAAATGAAAACAGGGGCTGCAATTCTCCATAGACTGAAAAGTTACTCCTTAATTTCACATAATGAACATCTTTGGGACTTGTTATGTGTGCCATTAAATATTATGCATTTCCTCCACCCCCATTTTTAGCCTGTGAGCTTTGACAGAAGTGTTAGCATTTGGAATGCCAGAAGGGTTTTCAGTGACTTTAGCCTAGGAATGTTGCTGCAACTCGACTCAAATTTCTCTCTATGTAGATTATAAAATAGATTTAAAGAGGATAGAATTAAATTATGATCTAGTGGTTTCTTTTTTCCTTTCTGGCTCCAAGATAATTTTAATGTAATACTGATTTTTTAAAAATATAGTAATCAATAAATGCTATGCTTCCCACTGAAGATGTCACCCCTGGCCAGCTGTCAGCAGGATGTACACTTTGAGCTGTCCACGTGTTGTGGTGCTGGATTTGTGCTGAGCCATTTATTCTATCTTGCCCATGACCAACAGCAAGCACCTGCAGGGCAGCTGACTGGAGTGTGGGGGTGCAGTTAGCAGCCAGGGAACAGAGCTGAGCTATGCTATCTTTTTTTGCAGATCCAACCTCTGACCTTGGTCTTACAAGGACCATACTCTGGTCACAGAGAGTGTAAATAAAATAAGAATTATAGAATGTTAGAGCTGTAAGACACTCTTGAGACTGTCTAGTACAATATCGTCATTTTACAGATTATGAAACTGAGACCAAGGGAGACAAAATGATTTGATTAAGGTCACAGATAGTAGAAAATCTAGGACTTAAAACCCAGTCTTCTTATTTCCTAATTTTAGTACTCTTTTGCTATACTATGCATATTAATGAATATTTAGAGATTCTTACTCTTTATTCACTAGAAATACAAATTTTCTCCTAAATATATTGTTTCCCTTTTTGCAGAAAAGTCTAATAAACATTAAATATGTTTTCCAAATAAATTATAATAGAAGTACTGCTTAAAAGATACTATAGTTTAGGCACATCACTAAAAATATAAGTGAGCTGTTCACCTAATATTGATTAAAAAAAACACTTCTACATCCCACCATCAATAAATGAAATCTACATGCTTAGCATCACAGGACAATGAGAATTCAACCTGGGAAGAATATTAGAAACCATCTAGTACAACACCCTCATTTTACAGATAATGAAACTGAAGCCAAGCAGGGTTAAGTGACTTGTCCAAGGTCAGACAAGCAGTCAGTAGCAAAGTCAGACTTACAATATGGCTTCTTCACAACTTGTATCTGATACTTCATAGCATAAAGTTTTCTGGCATTAGACAAAACCCCTTTTTATTTGTCCAATAAAAACCCTTAGGTCATTCTTTTCCAAATCTGTGACTTTCCCCCTGTTACCCTATTCTTCCCTCTGAGGCAGACCCCAGGCTAATCCCGCATTGAATCATTAGATGCTTAGCATCTTCCAGCCTTCATGACTTTGTCTTAAAGCACCAAAAAAGGATAATCCCATGTCACCATTTATTATACAAACTGGTGAATGCTTGGACTTTATCTTACAGGAATTTGCTGGGGATTCTTTCACGGAGTATGGAGTATTGGGGAATGCATGTGGGATCCAGCTTAAGCAAAATAGAAAAGAAATAACTTTTCCCTTATTTCTTCTATAAGTCATACATATATGTGTATATAGACATATATGTATATACACATTCTCATATCTTCCATAGGTCATATATTCACATAGATGTGAAAATATTTTTTTAAACTCATAAGGTTATTTGGTGGTATATCCTGCTCTTGTAGGGAGAAGTTGTTTGGGAAAAGTTTAAGGTGAGCTTAGATTCTAGGAAACCATTTTTGTGTTTGTAGGAGGTGTGTGTGGGGGGAATAGATTAGGAGGGATAGGAGAATGAATTTAGCAATTTGAGAGCAGAGAGGTGATTGGAACATGCACTTTATCCAAGGCCAGGACAAGAACCAGGGCTGGGTACCTATTATTTGTTGGGCCCTCATGGAAATCTTTTTTCCCCATCTCTGATCTGAAAGCCAGTGAATATCCATCATTAAATATAATATAAGAAAAGGAAGTTAGCCTGTTGAGAGATCATCCAGAATCTGGGAGGAGCATGTGAATAATAAATTCAGGAGAAGCCTATTTTTAAAGTCTCATTTCACATAATCTTAAAAAAAGCAATGGGTGAGGAAATTGTTTCAGAGCAGTTGGTGGAGCAATCCATTTTACGGAAAATGTACACGTATGGTGGAAAGAACACTGTCTCAGGACTTTGGTTTAAATCTCCTTCTGTTACTACTTGTGTGACCTTGGGCCAGTCACTTAAACTTCTGAGGCTGTAGTATTGAACTTGTTGGCCTCTGAAATCCTTTCCAGATCTGGATCTATGAGCCAAGGATACTCAGATATTATTTATATGTCACAAAGATGTGGTAGGATGGGAAGCAGCCTGGTTTCAAATCAATCTTTTGTCATTTGCTACTAAGGTGAGTTTGTGGAAATCATTTAACTTCTTGGGGCCTCAGTTTCCTTATCTGTAAAATGAAAGTCCTTCCTAACTTGAAATACTTTGATTCTCTTTTATGATTCAGGGGCTAGAGTCACTGGGACCTCTGGGAGAAAAAAAGGAGGCAACTGTCTTATCAGAGAAAGAGGTCTGACACTGGAAGATAAATTTTGGGAAGACAGATAAGGAAGGAGCTTTTTTATTTAGGAAATTAGGATACAGATAATGTGGTATAATGGGAAGAGAACTGGAATTTAGAGACAGAAAGCCTGGATTGGAGTTCCAAGGACACCAGCAATGTGACCTTGTGTAAATTCTCTGGGTCTCAGCTCTTGCTTCAAGATCATCTAAAAGATTCCTTCCAGATCTAAATCTGTGAAACTGTTATCTTATGAAAGATAAAACTCCTGCCGCTTAATTGCAAGTAATTCTAGGCTGATTGAGGAAGGTGGCCATAAGCTTCTTACTCGATCCCGCAGGGGAACTCAAAAAGAAGATAGTCACTGTAGTTTGGAGGACCTCGGGGCTAGGTTGGGAGAAGCATGTTAAAGCAGCGGGGGAGTGGGTGGCAGCTTGGAGAACACTGACTCACCTGGAGCCTTGCTGAAGGGCATCTCTATCAGACAGAAAACTAGAATTTAACTTAGCATCTCATTCAGACAGAACTTGGTTGACTGATTTCAAGATCACAGGAAGATAAGGAAGGAGAACTAATTCTCTTTAAATATGTATGCACAACTAAGATTAATTAATATTTATGTATATGTACATATGTATGATGACCCTAAAAGTATCCCTTTGTATTTTTTCTATTAGAGTCCTCTTTTACTCTGATGTTTGGTGTGGAGATGACAATGGTAGCAGACAAGCTTTACTAGTTGTATGGACCCACATCTTTTTAAGGACCTATCTAGCAAATTATGAGATGCCGATAACCTGGATAACCTGTTGCCTCTCTGTCAGGTGGCTCATTTTGCATGGCAACAGTAAATCTGGAAATTGTTTACTAAGGCATGGAGGTGTTGTGAGCTACAGGAGTACAGGAAGCATCTACATCCCCAACAGTTAAGTGGTCAGAGGATTGGAACAGATAGTTCAAAGAATAACAGGATAATTTCTTCAGAGTGGGAAAGCACCGGCCCTGGAGACAGGAGAACCTGAGTTCAAATCCAGCCTCAGATACTTAACACAAAACTAGCTGTGTGACCTTGGGCAAGTCACTTAACCCCAACTGCCCTACTTTCCCCCCTCCAAAAATTTTTTTTAAATAAAAAAATAAAAATAAAAAAAATGGATTGTGATTTCCTTGAGGACAAAGACTATCTTTTGCCTTTTTCGTATCTCCAGCACTTAGTATTTGGCATATAGTAAGTGCTTAATAAGTGCTTATTAATGGACTGATTGAAAAATAGAAGCTCAGAGATGTTAAGTTGCTGACTGTGTAAACCTGGGCAAATCATTTAATCACTGCCTGCCTCCTCATTTGTAAAATAGAAATAATGTTAATTACCTACCTCACAGGTTGGTTTGATCAAATGAGTCAAGCACCTTGTAAACATTAAAGTCCTATTTAAGTGCTAGTTATTATTATTAACGTTAATACTAATCAATAATAAAAATGACTTGCTTAAGGTCACACAGTGGCAGAGAAAGGATTCAAAACCCAGTTCCTCTGACTTTCCAGTCCAGTGCTCTTTCCATATTTCTCCATACTACCTCTGACAATCCTAATTCTTTTAATGTACTGGAATGTATTCTTTCCTAAGAGTGATTATATCAATTAAAAAAGGGCTGGCCACTATTTACCTTGTGTCCTCTCCTGCAGATAGGTGGTAAGAATTCACTTAAGAAGAGATAGTGACAGGCAAAACCCCACCAGAGTACTAGTGGGTCAAGTCCTGGAGCTTTCTGATGGAAGAAGAGTGAGGTCATAGGCTATATTCCAATCCTGGTGCTTACTGGCTATGATTTGGCAAGAAATAAGATGGAGGAGACAAGTCAATACATCCATGATTTGCATATCACCACCCATATGTAAACTAATACATTTCTCTCAGTGAATTCCCTAAGGAAAAGGGAGATTAAGTGACTTGCTCATGTTAACATGGCTAGTGGGGCCAGAGACAGGATTTCAATACAGGTGTTCCTGACTCCAGACTTTATCCAATATGTCTCACTGTTAAAGGGAGATGAAAATAAGATGGAGGAGAAAGTCAGCTCAGTCTATTTTGATTGACTATAAGTTACTAGAGGGCAGAGACTGTGTCACTTTTACCTTTGGATTTCCAGTGTCTAGCATAGAAGGCACTTTATAAATGTTTAATGATTGATCGATTTCCACAGTCATTTACTGAATATGTGCATAACTCTTGTTTTTCTAGACAATGAGGTAGAAAGAGACAACTCATGGCTCAGTGACCTATCAACTACAGGGTGATCAGCAGAGTGATAAATACTGGAAAGCATGCAAAAACAGGAGAAGATAATGATCTTTTCCCATAAGGAGATTATCACCTGCTGGAGTAGGAAATCTGCTCTAATGTTCTTCGTGGCCAAAACAATCATTGCCTAGTGGCCACCCTTCTGGGGATGCACTTCTCCATACTCAGATGGTTTGGCCCATGGGCAACAGAAATTGTCTCCTGCCAGGCCTCCTCTCAAAGGCTTTCTAACTTGTTAGGGCCTTCCAGAGTTAGTCTGCTGGTATAGCCTTCCAGATATGAGGGTCCTGTCCAAGCCACCATGAACACCAGAGTAGGATGTTTTGTAGAGGTAGGAAACTGACACTAAATATGTCATTTAGCAATATTTGGGAGGAATATATTTTCAAGGTCTGGAAGTCAAAATACAAGACCTCTTTTCCCCCTAACTAACGTAGAACTTCTGGTCACACTATGCTAATAGAAGAAAGCTTTGGCTCAGATTATTGAAATCATTGCATAATGTACCCAGCTGGGTTTGGCCTGTGGTCCAGCTTCTAGTGGCAAGGTTCTCTATTGCCATGTGGCTCTGTTATACTAACCCAGGTGGCAGGTCTCCTACTGGGAATGGGGTCATGGCCTGCCAGGCTGCAGTTGGCAGCAAACAAACAAAGCATAGCTCATCAGAAGCTAAATGTATTGATCTGGGAGTAAAAGAAGAAAAAAAATGTACATAATGTACACACACATATTTTATTTTTCTTTTCCATTACATATTTCCCTGTAAACTCTTTCTCCTTTAGTTCTTACTATATAACACTTATAATCTTATATACACATATATGTGCATATAATTTATTGCTATGAAAAATAACTATATTAAGAATTTGTATTTTAAAATTTGTTATAGGAGCACAGATTTGTGTTTAAAAGATCATAGAGTAATTTTAGGCCTTGTTGTCCCTTTTCTTGTGAACTTGTATTTAAACACCATCAGTTTTGGGACTTGGACGTAGCCCATTTTCCTTTTGATGCTAGATAGAGTATTCCAGGGCACCCGGTTTTGAGATACTAGAGGCAAGAGGACTCACTATTTTGGGTCTCAGTTTCTATATAAAGACACATAGTGAAACATTGAGTTCCAAATTGATCTCAGAGATTCAATACTCACATTGGATAATGAAATCTGAGAATCCTTCATTTTTAAACTAGGCATTCCTAAAGGGGAGCAGACATGAATATAAGTGGGGGTTGTGTGATACATTCTATGACATCCACTGTTTGGATTGTGTTGTCTATAAATTATATTTTATTCTGGCTTCTATTTTCTTGTATTTTATTACTGAATTCTAATGGTTTCTTTTGGAGTTAGTTCATTGTTAAAATGTGTCACTTGAAAATTTTTCCAATACATATTTGTATTTGTGGTGTCAAATATCAGACAATTTAGTACATAAGTTATTCTTCAGAAATCTGGGCACATTTTGCAAGCTACATGGTTGTCATTTACTAATTTGTGATATTTCTATGTGGTGCAAACAGATCTATGCTAATAATAACTATGAAATGATAGAAATAACTGTGCATGAGCAATAGCCAATTTTTAAATGTAAATAAGTAATTTATTTCTAATAAAAACAAACTAAACATATTACTTTAATGTTAATCCCGACTATTTTGTATAAAATAGAATTTTACTTAACCAAACCAATGTGGAATTGTGCAAAGAAATGCATTGTGATACAGTTTTTCAGTTCTCACCATGACCTAGTGAGAACATTAATTCCATGGACTCCAGGAATGTAGAATTTTATGAAGTCCTAAACTGGCAATTCTAGAATTTAAAGTTTTTATATTTCTACATTGAAATCAACTTCATAGCTTACATATTATTTCAATCTTAACTCACAGCAACTATATGCCTCTTCACTTCTGTCTTTCTGATAATGCTGTCTGAAAAAAAAATAGTTAATAGGATATCATGGATTTCTAGATGGAAGAAGTCTTAGAGATCAACTAATCCAAAAGCTTCATTTTTAGATGAGGAAATGAGAATTTAGATGAGGAAAATGTGTCATTTGAAAATTTGTTCCAATGAGTGTTGTATTTATTGTGTCAAGTATCAAAGACAATTTAGCATATGTTATCCTTCAGAAATCTGGGCACATTTTGCCTGCATACAAATGACTGTTGAATATGGAGTTATTTAGAAGCTTAAGCAATGACATTTCGAAGTGATTTGCCTATGACCATGGAAATAAGCACCAGAGCTAGGATTTGAACCCAGGTTCTCTGATTCCTGCTCCAGTTCTCTTTTTGCTACAGTAAATCTGCCTCTCTTTTAACCCCATGTCCTCACAGGTGTGGCAAATAGACCATAGTATGGTCATTTTTAACAAAACACAACTTCCATACATACCAGAAAACTACATGCATCCTCCAAAAAAAGGCTTCTTGAAATGAGATTCTACATCTGGCTTTGCCAACTTAAAACACCTTTAAGTAAATTAGTAAGAAACTATGAACAGCAAAGAGTAATTATAATTTCTCCACAGAAGCCTCTAAAATGCAGATCGAATAAATTGACTGAATACTTAAACCTGTTTAATTTTGGAATCAGTTCCATTTTTGAAATAATCTACACAAAGAGACAGCTGAAGCATACAATCATGTTTAATGTCAAGCAAGTTTAAACACTGAATCAAATTCGATGCAACTGTGTTTGCATATTGAGGAATTAAAAAGGAATAGAGTTAAAATTAAGCTGAGAAATAACCATAAAAGACATCTACAATATTGGAAAATTAAACATATACATGTATGTGGTGATATATACGAATATGTATATACATTATTTTGTAAACTATAACATGCTGCAGGAATATGAGTTGTTACTACTACTACTATTCCTACTATGATGCTTGTATTCATATATATATTTTCAGAGAATGGGGGATGATACAAAGCATGAATCTTTGGATTCTTCTAGTGCTGTCAAATAGAAGGAACAAGGGAACAAGCATTTATTAATAACCTACCATGTGCTAGGCAATATGCTAAGCATTTTATGAATATTATATTGTTTGATCCTCACAACAACTCTCTGAGGTAGGTGCTGTTATTATGCACATTTTACAATTGAGGCAGCTCTGTGGTACAGTGGATAGAACGCTGGGCTTGGAATCATGAAGGCCTATCAAACTGAATTCTAATATGGCTTCCGACACTAGCTGGGGGACCCTGGGCAAGTCACTTAACCCAATTTACCTCAGTTCCTCATCTATTAAATGTGCCAGAGAAGGAAATGACAAGCCACTCCAGTATCTTTGCCAAGGAAACCCCAAATAGGAAGAGTTGGACACAACTGAAATGATTCAAAACCAGCCGCAGTTGAGACAGAGGTTAAGGGACTTGGCCAAAGTCCAATAGCTAGTCTGAGGCAAGTGTTGTAGCCGAGTCTTCCTGACTCCAGACCCAGCACTGCATCCCTTGTTCTATCTAGCTACTTTTATAGTATGTGACCCTGGGAATGGTAACCATTATTCCTAGTAAAATGAACAAGTATACGCATTCTAATTCATTCACAACATGAAACAGTTTTGATATCAAAATGATCAAATGGATATATTTCACCAATAGACTGTGACCAAACCACTGGGCATTGAATTTATGACATGGCATGTTTGGAAGAAGAGTTGATATTAACCTTGCCTAAGGGGTCACTTCCCTAGCACATTATAAATATATACACTTAAATGGGAGATAGAAACACTGGTCATTATCCCTCTCACAATCCAGCAGTTCTTCTTTAATTTTCTTGGTGCAACTGACAGATTGACAGCTGCTTGCAAAGAACCAGAGACAAGAAGGACAGGAGCAGAGCACCTGTTGGGCTGTTTAGGATCCCATTTACTTTCCAGTGGGAGTATTCATTCACTCTCATGAGCATCAAATTTTGTGAACAAAACAGTTCCCATTTCACTGTTGTTTGAATAGACAGGAGAGGATAGAAAACAGATCCTTAACACTAGGTTGCCTCTCTTATAAAAATAAGAGAATTTAAAAAGTTTTACCCAGAATATACAAAGGTTTTGAGCAGAAGAAACCTTAGAGATCATCTACTCAAATTCCTTCATCTTCCCCATGAAGGAATTGAGTTTTGGAGAGCTTAAGCAACAACACAATGTCACACAGATATTAAGGAAAGAGCAGAATCAGGATCTGTCCTCTGATTCTAAGTCCAGGGCTTTCTACTGCATCATGCTGTTTTCCTTGAATGCATTTTTTTAAATTATAAATTTTAATTTAGGAATTTTGAAACATCTTCTTGAATTTGTATTTAGTTGCTAGTTTAAACAGTTGATGCATTCATATTTTAGATGTAGCCTAGCGTCAAAGTTAAGGAAGAATCACAGAGGGAGAAAATCAGATGTGGGACCATGACATCCCATCTTGCTTTGCCAGAAGGGATTGGTCTCCCTCTTGCTGGGATCTTCAAAGGGGAAGAAATAAGAAATCAAATGCAGCTAAGACTGCTTACTAAGAAGACAGACTAGCTCTATAGGAATTGTTTGAGCACTATAGAAGAACCTGGCAAAGTTAAATTACCTGCTAAGATCTGCAGTTTTCCCTCTTGGGTCACTGACAAAGGAAATAGTTTTAAAGTCAGCTCATAACTTTGGCCACAATCTTTCCTTGCTGGACTCCAAGGTACCCACTTATGTGAGGTTAAAACTCTTCTGGCATCAGTCAAACAAATATCAATATTAAATTAAATAAATATTTACTAAGTGTGCTATATGCATGGCCCTATTTTAGACTCTGGAGACAGAAAATATAAACAAACAGACAAACAACAACAAAACAGTTTCTCCTTTCAAGGAGCTTATGTGGTTCTGAGGGCACACAGTGTATAAACAAGACAGTATGTCAGAGATTAGGAAATAAAGGTGAGGGAAAGGGAACAGAGTTCCAGGAATATCTGGAAAGGCAGAGAGACTCCCTATCATTTGGTTAGGTAAGGGTTCATGGAGGAAGAGACTTGAGTTGAATTGCATTTTAGGAAGTTAGGTTCACCTTTGCCTGTTATTTTGAGTTCATACATTAAAATATCAAAGTTGATTTCCCTCCTGATTTATATTGTGTTCAACTCTTTTTTTCCCCCATTAGAGGAAAAAGAAATTCTCAATGCTACTGCCTCATACCTATTAAACTAGCAAAAATAAATAAAAATGATAAATTTCAATGCTTTTGGGGCTCTGGGAAAACAAGTACACATAGGTTACTGGTGATTATGCAAATTAGTCCAGTCTTTCTGGAAAAGAGTCTGGCAATACACAACTAGAGTCATAATACTAGTTATACCCTTTGACCTAACAGTATCACTGTTAGGAATATGATATATCCAAAGGAAATAATTAAGAATCTAAATTTTTTTTACAAACATCTTTTTTGCTCTACTCCTTAAAATATTAAAAAAAAACTTCAACAACAAAAAACCTTAGGAATTATCTAAGTGAACAGTGTTTGGGAATGGTTCCACAGATTATGATATACCAATTCAATGGAATATTTTATTGTCACAAAGAAAGACAATTATGAAGAATATACAAATTATAGAAGATCCTCAAGAAAGATCCTAAAGTGACAGTCACTGGTGCAGTAAACAACACCTGCCAAAGCAATTAGCATGAAAGTTTAGTAATCAGAATGGCAGATATCAGAAAGTCTCACCTTCAACCAACATTTAGGCCAATGATAACTGTCAAATGAGTTGCAGAAAATATGATATATTTATTCTTCCATAGCAGATTAGCACATATATGTAAAATATAGGCTCCCTGAAGACAGAAATGTTTTTCATTTTGGTCTTTAACTCCTTCTCTAACATGGTGCCTTGCACATATGCTTAATAAATATTTGTTCAATTAAATAGAATATGGAATCTAAGAATCTGGGTTTGAAGTATGGTTCTTTTATTCCATGATTTTAGCAAGTAGAAAGTTTTAGAAAGTGGAAAGCAAGAATTCTGGGCTTCAATTTCCTCATTGGTAAAATGAAAGGGTTGGAGTAGTTGACCTTTGTGAAGTCTTTTTCATACCTAAAACCAATGAACCTAAAATGCATGTTGGTTTCATTGCTAGATGGCAAAAAGGTTTGAGGAATAAATAGTCTTGGCTCTGGCTTATTAAGAAAGAGAGTGAGAGTGAAAAAAGCTAGGTTAATTTAAAGATGGGGCAGGGATTAGAGCAGGAAGGGAAAGGACCACCAAGTTCCTGGAACTACATATCATGGGTCTAGGTTCTTTCCTCAGGAATTGAGCACAAAGATTCTTCAACTTCTTAGAGTCATGGAAAACAGTGGAAAAGATGCCAACAAGAGATAAAACATCTGGTCACTGGAAGAAGAGATGAGCCATGGTAATTCCCTGCTAATGAGAACTATGATGGTCTTTGGTAACCTTGACATGAAAACTTGTCCTTCATAGGACATATCTAGCTTATGATGGAGGTCCCCTTAAAACTTCTCAAACCTGATCACCAGTGTCCACTTCTGGCAATTTATGTAGAACAAATGAACCTGCATGAAGGAAAATGGAAGGAACTCTAGGAATTAAAAAGTCCTGTGCCTGGGGAAGAGAAATGAAGACCTTTCAGACCCAAATGGGATTTTTATTATTTGGCAACTCAAGGAGGATAATAGCTTTAGAAAAGATTTGAAAACTGAGGGGATGCCCATGAATTGGGGAATGGCTGAACAAGTTGTGGTATATGATTGTAACAAAATGCTACTATGTAGTAAGAAACGATGAAGGGGATGATTTCAGAAAAACCTTTGAAGATTAATATGAGCTGATGCAAAATGAAGTGAACAGAACTAGGAGAACAAAAAGCAATACTGTAACAATATACAACTGCAAAAGATTTAGCTACATTGAGCAATTTAATGATCCATGACAATTCCAAAGAATTTGTGATGAAAAAATGCTATCCACCTCCAGAAAGAGAACTGATGAACAGTATAAACTGAAATATATTGTTGCTTTCTTTACTTTCTTTTTCTTGCTTTTTTTCTTTGCAACATGGCTAATGTGGAAATATGTTTTGCATGACTTCATATGTATAATGGATATTTCTTGTCTTTTCAATTGTGGGAGGAAGAGTCAGGAGAGAGAATTTGGAACTGAGAATAATTTTAAAAATGCTTTTAAAACTTAGAACTTCACTAAGATTGTGACACCTTGTATATACATATATGTATATGTACACATATTTATATTTACATGTATATTTATATGTTTTTGCATATTTCTTTTTAAAAAATTACTAACATAATTTTGTAGTTTTTATACATTCTTCCTCCTTGATTTTCTTTGTATTTTGAAGTGCTTTTGCTTGCTGGCAATTGCTCTATTTTTTTAAAGGGTTAGGTTCAGTTTTATTGGAAGTCTTCAAGAAAACACTAGATGATGACTTCATAAGCATGTTGAAGATGAGATTCTTTTCTTTTTTTAAAGTGAAGGACTGAATTTGAGGACCTAGAGGGACACATGTGGCCTTGAGGCCACAGGCTCCCCACTCCTGGCTTAAAGCATTTAGCAGCTTATATCTGCATTCTCTTGGAACACTACACATAAAATATGCTAAATATATATGCAATACATGCATATAAATTGAATTATGTAGTAATGGAATTACTCCTTTTATTTGTATTATTTCATCCTATTTTTTTGTTTTCTCCTATCTTTGTTCTTGTTTTTGCACATTTACCGTTTCCCACTAACTTCTCCTTTTCTCTCTGCTTTCCCCTCACCGCAGCCAAGGAAGCCCTTCATTTTAACAAATATATTGCTGGCCATATTTTACCATTACCTTTGAGGTTGTCCTCATGACCCTTTTTGTACCTACTTGTTAATGGCTCTGATTTTTTCCCCATTAGTCATACATTTCTTCTTTGCAACTACATGTACTGCTCCTACTTCTTTCCTTTGGGGCTAAGTAGAAAAAAAAAAGTAAAATATTTCTGAATCACAGATTGCCCTTCAAATACTTATTGTTCCCCCTAAGCCTTTTCTTCTATAGGCTAAATATCCTGAGATCCAAAGGAATGTATTTGAAAAAAAGCAAATAACCAGTGATAATACCATTGTATATAATCATCTATGAGTCTATTCATGTACCCATAATGGCATCAAACTCAAATGGAGAGGGCTTCACCAAACTATATCTTGACTTAGAACACAACAAATTGTGGTTATTTTTTATTTTAATTTATTTTTGTTAAATACTTCAAGATTACATTTTAATTTGGTTTTGTTCATACTCTGGAATGTTGGAAGCCACAAGTGGCAGAGGGACTATGTCTGACATCTCTGATGTACAAGATATGGGAAGCTTGTGAAGGGTATTTAGAAGGAAAGAAAAAGAAGCTACATTGTAGTGAGACTATACCACAGTCTACTCAGCCAATTCAATTTAACAAGTATTTATTAAGTGCCTATGATGGCTGTAGACCAAATGACCAGGACTTTGAAGAATAAAAGATCTCTTTGGAATGTGTTCAGTGAGTGCAGATAGTTCTTGGACATGAGGAAACTGGATTAGGCTGCTTACCAAGCCCCCTGCACTCACAGGTCACCTAATATAGTCAGAAGGATAAAATAGATGACAAGTTCTGGGAACAGATCACATAGTTGGCATGAAGACATGGTAGAGTAGTGATGGAAAACTTGAACTCTCCAGATGGCTCTCTCTCTGGTAAAATCAGAGCATCTGAAATATTCATTACTTGCATTGCTAATCATTTCAGTCTTCAAAAGAGTAAGTAATGGTGGGAACTGCCATTCAGAATCTGATTCTGGCCCAAAGTGGGGAGCTGGTTGCTGAAGTATAAGTGACAAGAACCTTGAGAAGGTTTGTAACAGAGAAGAGAAAAAAGATTATATACTAACATGCAACCCAATATGCAAGTATTTTGGGAGAATTTTTAAATAATTCAGAGAAAGGATAGATAGGATTCTATGGCTTAAAATTCTACAGGAAATTCTATTCTGCCTTAAGAAAGATAAGTTATACTTAAGAATGTGGGAGTGGCAATTTGGCACATTGTAATCCTCATGTGACCTTGGGCAAGTCCCTTAAACTCTTTATGCCTCAGTTTCTCATCTATAAAACAAGGGAGCTGGATTAGATGGCCTATGTGGTCCTTTACATCTCTAAATCTGATCTATATTCTAATTTAATTTCATTTTTTTCTTTTTTGGAGGGGAGAGAAGAAGGGCAATTGGGGTTAAGTGATTTGCCCAAGGTCACACAGATAGTAAGTGTGTCAAGTGTCTGAGGTCAAATTTGAACCCAGGTCCTCCTGACTCCAGGGCCGGTGCTCTATTCACTGCATCGCCTAGCTTCTCCGTAATTTAATTTTGATAACATAAACACAAATGATTTTCCTGTGAGGGAAAACGGGGAGCTAGGTAATGAATCTGATGTGACTGCGTTAGGAACTAAGAGCAAAGGCTCATACTCAGTGGGACATAGTGCCTGCCCATTCTTTTCAACAAATCTAAGTATAAGATTTTCTTCTAAGCCTTGTTAAATTTGGAAATTCTCTGAGATAACCTGGCTTATCTGAAATGACAAGCCTGGAGACAAGCATTTGAAATTGTATTGAATGCTCTGTCTTCCTGTTTATATTTGTGTGTGTGTGCTCACATGCATGCATATGTGTGTTTAATCAGATTTATAATCACCTTGTCACTTGTGTTATTAAGAACCATCTCTCATTTGCTATTGCTCTGACTCCTTATAGTACAATTTTGCTAAGCTGTGAAATCTGGTTTTTGTTATGTCTGTCCATTTGGCACACAAACCAAGGCACACAGAAGAGACATGGGTATTGTCCAAATAATTTTGATTTTTAAGAAAAAAAAAAGGCTTTTGGAATACATTCAGTGGGTCCATATTCTCCTCAGACATGATGAGACCTGATCAGATCCATTATCAAAGTTTTTGTACTCACAAGTAACCTAATTTGGTATGAATGGCTAAATAGTTTTTTTTCTTTATTTCTTTATTAATGTGTATAGAGACAGTGAGTTTTTGTTCTACTTACTATCTCTGGGATCTGGGGTTAAGGCATTTAAATTCTATGGGTTTTACTTCCTAGTCTCTAAAATGAAATATTTGGACCAGTTGGCCTGTGCATATACTGTGTGAAAACAAACAATTGTTGTTACAGTGTTTGTTTCATTGTTATTGGCAGATATACACAATTAAGTAAAGAATAATAATTTTTTTGAAGGCAGGGATTGTTTTTTTGTTTTTGTGTCCCTAACCATTAGCGTAGTGGCTGACACATAGTTGGTGTTTGGTTAATCCATATGGATTAGTTGATATGGACAAGCAGGGGCAATGATCTTGCCTTCCTCACTTAACTTTTGGTTTAGCTCAATTTCATTTGTATGTCAATCAAAAAAGGATTTTGAAAGCAAAGTTGGTTTACTTACCCTATAATCTACAAAGTTATTCTTAAAAAAAACACCTTTTTTAGCAGAACCCCCAAAACGGGTTTTGAGGGGAAGAAGAATCTCACGGGTTAAACAGCTTTTATAAAGGTTTATTTTTTTACCCTGTCAGGTGATTGGGAGTACCACAGACTTCAAATTAGTATGGATTCATTTAAAAAGAAGAGACAATTTTAGACTAATGGTATTTTGGGTGTTTTTCTTGGCTGTCATTAGCTAGGCATGGTGACTTATAACCCCAGAAAACCTTTGGCTACCATATCTTACCATAAGGGCACAAAGAAGCAACAAAGAACAGATCAGTGAGCAGAGATGTCCATCAGAAAGAAGTCCGAATGCTTAGTAGAGAGTGGCATGATTCCATAACCAGAGAACCCTGACAACTGCACCAGTGTCTTGTACTTTTGTTTCTTAAGTTTCTGATTTATGCTCTTTTGTTCCACAAATATACCATGACAATATGTTTCCTATGTATATGCCTTCCATTCATGTGTGTTTTCTGTGTATGCCTTCTCCCCTGCTAGTACTGTGGTAACCAGTGGAAGATTATGTTCCTTATGTACATATCAATGGTTTTTTAATCACTTTATTTGTTCAGATATTTGGTTATCATGTTTCAAACTATTGTATCTTATTACTGTCTTGTAAAAAATTAAACATATGAGTAGGGAAATCATATTTGTTTTTAATGGGTACTTACTCAAGAGTGACTCAAACCATCACTAACCTTTCTTGGGGTCACACATAAAATGATCTTATATGTTATACATATTTCTCTCCTCTCCTGTATCCACATAGGGTAAAATACCCATACCCATAGATGCTCTGCAAAAAGGAATGTAAATGTTTGGTCCCTGAAACCTTGGAAGATATCTTGGGGTTTACTGGTTAGATTTCTTTCTTCAGGACCATGGCTTAAGCCCAAATCACTCTGGCTCTCCTTAATTGGCCAACAATAAGTCCCAGCCCAGGCCCTACCTGAACATTGTTTGGGCCCTGATGGTTCACAGAGAAGGTGAATAGCAACTGTTTCTGTTTTGTCCAGTCTTCCCCTTCCAGATTTTTTTTTGAGTAGGCAGAAGAGGTCATTCTTTGCCTCATTTCTCACCTAGCCTTAATCACAGAATGGGCATTGCCTCAGTCAAACTGAGACCTGTTAAAGACCTTAGCTTAAAAAGGTCAAGGTCTCTCACTGCATCCAGGGCCATCTCCAGTCATTCTGATCTATATGTTGACACTTGACTCAGATGTCTCCAGAGGAGAAAATGAGGGTGGTGACTTATCACAGCGCTCCCTTACTTAAATTCAATTCACTTGCAAGTCATGTCATCACCTTCATGATGTCATGGTCCTCTTCCAGAATAAAGGGCAAACAATGTCTTTTGTGACTGGTAAGGAAGGGGCAACCAATGATGCCTTTTTGACTGACACTCTCTTTTTTTCCAGATAATATTCCAGATATATACCCCATTTGGGCATTTTGCTGACTGCCCCCCCCACCCCCCCCCCCTGCAAATCCTAGTTCAAACTTGTTTCACTGCTAGTATCCACATACTTTTCAACTAGTTTGAAAAATGTCTTATTCTTTTTTTTCCAATTTATTTACTTATTTTTAGTTTTAAACATTCATTTCCACAATATTTTGAGTAAAAAATTTTTCTCCCCATCTCTCCTTTACCCCCCACCCCAGAATAGTGAGCCTACTGAATACCCTTCCCCCAATCTGTTATCTCTTATATCTTCCCCCATCCTCTCTCTCCTCCTTCAAATTTCAAGTAGGGCAAGATGGATTTCTATACCCTAGTACCCATATATCTTATTTCCCAGTTGCACATAAGAGTAAGGTTGACCTATTCCCTTTCACTTTCCTGCTCTTCCCTTCCGTTGTAACAGTGTTCTCTTGCCTCTTTTATCTGAGATAACTCACCCTAATCTATCTCTCCCTTTCTTCTTCTCCCAATATATTCCTCTCTCACCTCTGAATTTTATTTTTAAGGTATCATCCCTTCATATTCAACACATCGTGTGCCCTCTATGTATACATGCATACACATATGCACACTCACATATATATTTATACACACATACACCATCCTATATATACCTATATATGTACATATACATATATATTCCCTTCAACCATCCTCATATTGAGAAAAGTCTCATGAGTTACAATTATTGTTTTTCCATGTAAGAATGTAAATAGTTCAACTTTAATAAGTTCCTTATGATTTCTTTTTCCTGTTTACCTTCTCATGCTTCTTGTAATTGAAAGTTAAATTTTCTGTTCAGCTCTGGTTTTTTCATCAAGAATGCCCGAAAGTCCTCTATTTCATTGAATGACCATATTTTCCCCTGAAGTATTATTCTCAGTTTTTCTGGGTGGGTGATTCTTGATTTTAATCCTAGCTCCTTTGACCTCCAGAATATCATATTCCAAAGCTCTTCAATCCCTTAATGTAGAAGCTGCTAGATCTTGTGTTATCCTGATTGTGTTTCCACAATAGTAAAATTGTTCCTTCCTGGCTGCTTGTAATATTTCCTCCTTGACCTGGGAATCTAGAATTTGGCTATGATATTCCTAGGAGTGTTCTTTTTGGGATCTTTTTCAAGAGGTGATGGGTGAATTCTTTCAATTTCTATTTTTCCTTCTGGTTCTAGAATATGAGGGTAATTTTCCTGGACAATTTCTTGGAGGATGATTTCTAGGTTCTTTTTTTGATCATGGCTTTTAGGTAGTCCAATAATTTTTAAATTATCTATCCTGGATCTATTTTTCAGGTCACTGTTTTTCCAATGAGATATTTCACACTGCCTTCTATTTTTTTCATTTGTTTGGATCTGTTTTGTAGTATCTTGATTTTTCATAAAGTCATTAACTTCCATTTGCTCCAATATAATTTTGAAGGAATTATTCTCTTCAGTGAGTTTTTGAAATTCATTTTCCATCTGGCTAATTCAGCTTTTTAAGGCATTCTTCTCCTCATTGGCTTTTTGACCTCTTTTGCCATTTGAGTTAGTCTACTTTTTTTTTTGCTTTTTTGAGGGGCAATTGGGCTTAAGTGACTTACCCAAGGTCACTCGGCTAGTAAGTGTTAAGTGTCTGAGGCCGGATTTGAACTCAGGTCCTCCTGACTCCAGGGCTGGTGCTCTATTCACTGTGCCACCTAGCTGCCCCAGAGTTAGTCTACTTTTTAAGGTGTTATTTTATTCAGAATTTATATGGTTCTCCTTTAGCAGGCTGTTGACTCACTTTTCATGATTTTCTTGCATCATTCTCATTTTTTTTCCCATTTTTTCCTCCACTTCTCTTACTTGATTTTCAAATCCTTCTTGATCTCCTCCATGGCCTGTGACCAGGTCATATTTTTCTTGGAAGCTTTTGATGCTGCAGTTCTGACTTCATTGTCCTCCTCCAATTCCATGCTTTGATCCTTTTTGTCCCCCAAAAAGGATGTATGGTCTGATTTCACTTCCTTATCTTGGCAATTACTTGACTTTTGAGCTCTTTGCCACAGTAGAACTCTGCTTACAGAGTGTAGAGAGCTTTGTTCCACATTGCTGGGGTTTTCACAGTGGCCAGAGGTCTGAGGAGGGCACCCTGTCTAGCCCCCACAAGCTCTGGCTCACTGGCCACACACCCCAAGACCACCACCCAAGACCTGATCCAGATCTAGGCAGGTCAAAGCAAGAGTGATTACCCTCTGAATGGCCACTTGGTCCCCCTAGGATCTGTAGGCCAGGAGCTTTGAAAGTAGCCATGCGGCACAGCTGACCTCCCACCACTTCTAGCCCTGGGGAAAGGGGCTGGACTGAGCTGTTCATTCACCCTTACAACAGAGTTCTGGACTGACCTTTTACTTTGTCTTTGGTGTTTATGGATTGAGAATTCTGGAAACTGCCACAGCTGCTGGTGATTCACTCTCCTGAAGTCTGCTCTGGCCAGTCTGGGTGCTGGTCAGGGTCGCCCTAGGACTGGAACTGTGACTCACTGGGAACTGTACTCTGCTCCCAGTGCTCTGTGACAGACCTTTCCTGTCGGCCTGCCAGGATGCCTTCAGCAGGAGATTTGTTTCTCTCTGTGTCTTTGTGGGTTCTGTAGCTTTAAAATTTGTTTAGAGTCATTTTTATACAGGTATTGGAGATGACTGAAACTGGAGTCCATGCCAAGTTTGTGCTTTTACTCCACCATCCGATGTTTCTTATTATTAAGTGAGGTCAGTGATACTGACCAAAACTCTGAAATTTAATTGTAGGTCATGGGAAGCAATAAAATTTCTAGATGGATAAATTGTAGGATAGGAAGAGGCATTAAATAGAAAAGTATGGAAGGTGAATCACATTCTCTGAGGTCTAGGGAGGATGGTTTGATTTTTTTTCATCTTTTTTACATTTATCTCTTTGGAAGATCTGTCAGCAAAGAGCAAAATATGGTGGTGAGGCATTTAATATTGTTGACCACCCTCTTCTCCTGCATACTTACTTTTCTTTGTGTTTTCATGGCAATATTCTCTCCTGTTTCTCCTGTCAGTCAGTAAACATTTATTAAGTTCCTACCATGTGCCAGGAACTGTGCTAAGCACTGGGGACACAAAGAAAGGCAAAAGATAGTCCCTGCCTTCCCAGTCTAATGGGAGAGACAGTATGCAAACAGCTGTGTACAACTGAGTGATTTGCAGGCTAAATAGGTGATAATTAACAGGGGGAAAGAACTACAATTAGGAGGAATAGGAAAAGGCTTCCAGTAGAAGGCAGGATTTTTCTGGATGATCATTTACATCTCTGTATCTGAACTATAAGTATAGCCTGAGTCTCTATTCTAGGCTCTCATCTATTCTCTCTATACTGTCTCATTTGGTGACTTTATCAGCTGTCACAGGTTCAATGATCATTTCTAAAGAGATGACTCTCACACATAATGTATGTATACATATATATACATATACCATATAAAACACATGTGCATGCATACATACATATGTATATATAAATGTGTGTACACACACACACACACATAAAATTACCAACTCCCTATTGGATATTTCAAAATACATGTCCCATAAACTCAGCATCTCTGACATAACTCATTATCTTTCTTCTTAACCCGGCTCATCTTATGAACTTCCTCATTTCTACTGAGGGCCCAACTATCCTTCTAGTTCCCTATGTTTGCAATTTCATTGTTATCTTCCACCCTTCCAGGTTTCTCACATATTCATCTCACATATTCAATCATTTGCCATTTTTTTGTCTATTTCCCAAATATAGTCATGCCTGTCTTACTACTCACAGAGATACAATATTAAGTCAGTTCCTTATCATTTCTTGTGTGAATTATTGCAACTGCTTCCTATTTGATTTTCCACCCTTAAGTCTTTCCCCACTCTAATCTATCCTCCATACAGTTGCCAAAGTGATTTTCTTCAAGCAAAGTTCTGTGTAACTCCCCTACTCAATAAACTCTAGTGGCTCCCTATTGCTTCCAAGAAAAAAAAAAACCTACTCAATTTTGATTTTTAAGTCCACTTCCTTTACCTTCTGGTCAAAACAAATTGGCCTTCTTGCTGATTCTCACACATTACCCTCCACCTCTAGCCTCCCCGTCTTGATACTGGCCCCTTCTTTCCTTAGAATGCACTTTCTCATTACTTTGACTTTACAATATTGTGTGATTATTTCAAAACTGAGCCTAAACACCACCTTCTACATAAAGCCTTTCCTAACCTCCACAATTGTTAATGACTTCACTGCTTAAAGTACCTTGCATTTACTTTGCATTTATTCTCTATATATTTAATATGTACATGTTACTTCTTTCTTGAGAATAGGGATGGTTTCAGTTTCATCATTAAATCTCCAAAACTTAGCAAAGTGCCTGGCACATAGTAAGTGCTTAATAAATGCTTATTGATTTAGCTCAGAATGGAATTGGGCTGTATGAGTAAGCATTATCATCTTATTCTTGTGAAGGTAGAAGTTTATTGTTTCTTAGCTAGCCATTGCTAAGTCACCTTCTATTTGCCTCAGTTTCCTTTTCTATAAAACGGGGATAACTCTAGCACCTACCTCCCAGGCTTGTTGTAAGGATCAGATATGATATTTATAAAAAATGCTTAGTGCAGTTCCTGACACATAGTAGGTATAATATCAATGGCTTATCTCTTAAGTGTTTGGAGCTAGAAGGGAGTTCCAAAGGAATCCAATCTAACCCTCTCATTCTGTAGATGAGGAAACTGAGGTCAGAGAGATCATGTGATTTACCTAAAGTCTCAGATGTGTTAAGTGGGAAAAGCTGTGATTTTTACCCAGGCCTTCTGGCTATGATTCTTTTCCACTTCATACTAATCATTTCCTGGACATTTATTATGTGTCCACTATGCACAAGGCATTGTGTCAGGCCTGAGGAAAACACAGGCAAAAAGATTTGTATGATTATGTGTATATAAATATTTGCAAGATATGATTTCTGTTCTGGTTTGAATTAAGGAAATAAATGTAGATCTTTTTTGGTGTCATTAAAAAGACTAGTACATTTCTAGAAAAGTCTTTTCTAGTTCAGGGCACTTACTGGTTTTTGAATCCTCTTGCAAAGATTTAGTAAGCAATTCTTTAACCTTTCTTTGTTAAAAATGAGAAAGGCAGTGTACTCTTGTGTCATCACTTGTTCAAGGGAAGAAAAATAAGCAATACTGTGTTTTAAAGCTTCTCCTAGGAAGAGAGAGGAACTGCCTCAGTGATGGATTCTTTCCTTTGTAAGGCAGTGATATGTTGTGCCAAGAACTGGCTATCTCAAAACCTGGTTTTGTTAAACCAAGGGATAAATCCTTTACAAGCAGACTTGATTTGGATAAGTCTGTGGACTTCCTTTTACTTAAAAACTTTGGAAACACTTCATTATAGTGGATACCTGTTAAAGTAACCTTCTTTCTTACTGAAAATAGTAGCATTCATTCAAGAATTCTGAATATTAGTACAGAAATGTTTTGCTTAAAGACTTTCACAGAAGTAAAAATAACGTTCTGAAATTTTAACCATTGTGTTAAAATCCCTCTAAAACATATCATATACCAATACAATAAAATGTTGAATAATTCACTTTCTTCTTAGTATATACTAAATATAATTTTAACTTTTCTTGATAATTTAAGTGTCATCATTTTGAATATTAAACGGTTTTACATTATTTTATTCTTCTACTTGTAATGGAATTCTGATGGGAGTAGTTTCAACCTTACCCTTATACACCATTTATGGCTTGTCGGTCATACACCGTGTCATTCCAACCATCCGTTCTTCTGCTGTCTTATTGTATGAGTGCTGTACTGTGTTAGAAAAAGCTGGAAAATACTGCCAAAATGTTCCATATAAATTCATATCATCTTCTGATGGGCCTTCACTGCTGTACTCTTTTTATTCATTTCTGACTCTCTATCTCTTTCAAAAATATTTAAAATTGTTTTTGACTTCAAACCCTAATACTACTCCAGTCTTCTCTCTCTCAGAAGGTGACCTTGCATCCTACTATCTTGAGAAAGTTAAGGTCAGTTGTCATAAGATCCCCCTCACTTTTCCACATCTTTCCCCATCGTCTTCTTTGTTTTAGTCTCAGATCAGGAGATAGTCATTCTCCTTGATGAAGCCAGTGCCTCTAGAGGTGACCTTATCCCATCCTTTCTGATATCCTTTGTGAGCTTGCTTCAATGACCAATCCATTGCTTTCATTAATGACCAGTCTCCTGTCCCATTTAGTAGTGTGGTCTATTGGTATTCCATCTGTCCTTATTTACTGGTTTCTCCCCTGTTACCTACAAACATGTGTAGGTCTCTCTTATTTTAAAAAAGCAAAACCTTCATTTCATCCTGCTAGCCCCTCAGACCATCATCTGATTTCTCTCCTTCTCTTCCCTGTTAAACTCCCAGAAAGAGGAGTCTACCCCTGTTTCCTCTATTTCTTCCACACCCACATATCTTAATCCTCAAATCTCGCTGTTACCCAATTTATCTACTGAAATTACTCTTGCAAAAGTTATCAATGATATTTTTACTATTAAATTTACTGATTTATGTACATTCTTAAACCTTCTTGAATTTTCTTCAGCCTTTGTCACTCTTGACCACATTCTTCTCCTGCATACTTTTACCTTTCTTGGCTTCTGTGGCATAGCTTTTGTCAGGTTCAGTTTTCTACTTATTCCACTGATTCTTTTCATTTTCCTTTGCTGACTCATCACCTATTTCTGCCTCCCAAGCGTGTGCCTCCTTTTGTTTTTTTAAGCAATTGGGGTTAAGTAACTTGCTCAAGGTTACACGGCCAGTTATTTCTGGGTGTGGTGCTAAGTATCAGAGCCCAGATTCGATCCCAGGTCATCCCGACTCTGGGGCCGGTGCTCTTACTCACTGAGCCACCTGGCCACCCCAGTGTGTTTATCATTTAAGTCTCTATCCTTAGCACTCTTGTCTCCTCTTTTTATAGTTTCTTCCTTGGTACTCTCATCTATTCCTTTTACTTTGTCACCTTTATACAGATGACTCCTGAATCTCCCTATAAAATGTTACCCTCTTTTCTTTTAGTTCCACGTTTCTGTGTGTTGAACATCTCCACACATGTGAGTGGAAGGAGACCTTCAAAACTAGTAGTTTCCCAAATGAACTCATTAACTACTCTCTCCTAAGTCATCCTTATTCTAAACTTCCCTTTCTCTCTGGAGGGAATCATTATTCTTCCAATCACCTAGAATCATCTTTGACTCTTCTCAAATATAATTGATCTTATATAATTATATATAATTGGATATATATGTTTGATTATGTGTTATATTAATCACCAATGTCTACTGATACAACCTCCAAGACATCTCTCAAATTTGTCTCCTCCCTGCTCTTACAACCACTAACCTCAAGCATACCATCTTCAGAACTTAAAAGGATAAATGTAATAGACTATTCACTAGTCTCCCTTCTTCCAATCTCTCCCTTTTCCAATACATTATTCCCAAAGCTGCCAAAATAACCTTCTTAAGCTACAAGTCTGACCACATCACTCTTGCTCAGAAACTTTTTAATGGTTCTGTCAATAATCATAAAATACAAACTTCATCTCACATTTAATGACTTCCACAACTATCACCAACCTACTCTTCTAGTCTTGAAAAAAACATAATCTACTTTATGAACTGTGTCCCAAACAAGTGAACAATTAACTATTCTCCTAAGATACTATCACCGAACTCTATATATTCAAATATACTGTCCCCAATGCCTAGTATGCACTTGCTCCTCATCCTCACTTTTGAGATTCTATTTATTTGAAGCACAGTAAAAAAAAAAAAGGTACACTTTGGGAATTCAGTGGCACAAGGTACACTGTCATAACTTTAGGGATGTTATACATGAAAAAAAAAAAGCTAAATTTTCTCCCTTTTTGAAAAACTGTGTTACGTAATTTTACTTGCCCAAACAGACCACTTAAAAATATTTGGTCGATAAATTTCTAACATCCATAAAAATGTAGTTTTCTTACTAAAATGCAAGAATTAAAAAGATCAGTGTCTAAACAAGAAAAGATTAAAAACCAACTGGAATGAAAGCCTAGATATCACATCTAAAATCAGGGCTTTTTGTTTGGTCCTTCATATTCTTCTCTACCTCTACCATACCCTGCTGGAGTTCCAGGTCTCATTCCTCTAGGGCCCTGCCCACCCAGAAGCCCAGCTACTCCCTGCCCAGTGTGCATATTACTTCCCATCATGGAACCACTCAGGGCTGTTCTTATAATCTATGCCACCACCTTAAGGTGGAAATTTCTGGCTTCCTGAGCCATAGGGATCTCCCATCTTAATTGTCCCTGCATCCATTCTTATCTCTCTCTTATGTGGATCCATGTTTCCCATTGGACTATAGCTTTCTTCTCTTTGGTGTCCCATTTGCTCTTCCATCACCTTGGCGAATTATCATTTCTTCTTCTCTTCTACACCGTTCTTCCTCTTGTCTTAACTGTATTTCTTTATGTTTCTGCATTCCTTTATTGTGAAGTTCCTCCATCTGTCTGTTTTTCTTGACACCTCATTAGATCCTCACATAAAGGATTTGCCTGATACTCATGTTATGGATCTTCTGTTTCACTTTCCAGTTTATCTTTTGCATCTTCCATGTTTTTCTCAACCTGTTCCCTTTGCTGCTTTTCCATTTCATCTAAAGACTTCTATCTCTGGGAATATTCAAACTCAAAGGTGCCATGCTGGGCAAAATGTGGAGGGTTCTCTCTCTCCTTTTGACACATTGGATTCTTCTGTGCAAACTTTTCAGGAATACCATCTTCATCATCTAGTTGCTCCAGTGGTTCCACAATGACTGGAGGAGTTGTTAACAAAAACAATCCTTCACTGCATCGTTCAAATGCTTTTCTTGCAGCTGGCTTAGAAGCAAATTCAACAATGCCTTTTCCTTTAGATCTTCCTCAATCATCAACAATTACAACAGCCCTTTCAATAGGTCCAAATTGGCTGAATGCTTCTTCCAGTAATTCATGGGAACAGGGCTCTGGATTCCAGTTTGTTGAAATCATATCCTTTGCCTTTGTTGATAAAGACTTCACTAGATTCTCCATATTGAGCAAATAATCTTCTAAAGTCTTTGCCTATAACATCCGCCGAAAGATTTCCAACAAATAACCTCCATCGCTGTGTGTAAGTTTTCTCTCCGGCCGCCTCAATAGAGACACATTGGTTTTAAAGCCCTCAGGTCCGAGGTCTTCTCTTCGCTGGGGCCGCGGCGGCTCACAGGCAGCCGGGTGGTGCAGCCGGCCCCTCGGGGCTCCCCACCACGCCGATGTGGGGGCTTCGGGTGTTCTCCAGGAGGAGTGAGTTCCAGCCTTCCGGGCATCTTGCCTTTGGGCGCGCCAGGGCTCCCACTGGCTTAGGCCCCGAGGCACCCAGGGGCAGGGGCGACCCCGCTCCAGCCAGAGGACATTGAAGCCCGTGTCAAGGAGGTCTGCTGAGGCCGCCCAGGAGGGACCGACGGTCCGGATGAGGCCCGGGCGGCCGTGGAGCCTCAGCCCGACGGCGGCGGCGTCGGCAGGGACGGCGTGGAGACAGAGGCCGGCGCGGTGGTGCTCACCGAGGGTGCGGGGCCGCTGCCGGAGGGAGGGAGGGAGGGAGGCCTGGCTTCAGAGGCTCTGGCGACCACGCCTGCGGCTGCGCAGAGGCGGCGGGACAGAGGGCTGAGGCCGGGTCTGGATGGGCCGGGCCCTGGCGGCCCTCGATTCCGGCTCAGACCCGGTGCCCTGCGACGATGAGCGGAAGTCTCGGCTTAGGCCGCCGCCACGACCCCGGAACTGCCCGGGATGTGTGCGTGATCTGCAGGTCGGGGGCGCCGCTCGGGGCTGGAGGCCGCCATGTGACCACGACGTGGAGGAGCACAGGAGCCCCTTCCGGCCTTTTACAAGCCACATCCCAGCTGTGGGCAGCTGCTCAGGAAGCCTTCCTTCATGGCCGCAGAGGTCAGTGCCCTTCTTCTCTCACATTTCCTAGAGTATTTTGACCGATGTCCGTTTTGCTCTTTTTCTTCTTTTTGGGAGCTTGTACATTCCTTGTCCAGTCATGAAAGTTCATACTCTTGATATCCTCCGCCAGTCTCCTCGTGTCCCTGATTCCTCGCCCCCAGATGCCTAGGCAGTTGCCACATCTTGTCATTTACACATCCACAGCCGTCCCTTTTTCTCAGTTCTCGTGACCATCGCTCTAGTGTGTGTGTGTGTGTGTGTGGGGGGGCTGTTTGTCCCCTTTCATCTAGACCAGGGATGGGGAACCAGCAGCTTGGAGGCCACATGTGGCCGTCTAGGACCTTGCGTGTGGCCTTTTGCCTGAGTCCAAGTTTTACAGAACGGATCCTTTTATTAAGGGAATTTGTTCTGTGAAGTTTGGATTCAGTCAGAGGGTTGCACTTGAGAACTTAGAGGGCCACATGTGGCCTGGAGGCTGCAGGTTCCCAACCCCTGTTCTAGACTATTGCAATGGCTTCTTAAAGAGCTCTCCCAGCCAGAAGTCTCTCCCTCCTCTGATACACTATCTATATACTGCTGCCAAAATGGTTTTTTACAGATCTGACCATGTTCTCCCTTACTTGGTTCCCTGCCTCATTCAGGATCAAATACAAACTCTATTTACTATTTGAAACCTTTTACCAGATGACCCCAACTTACCTTTCCAGCCTTATAGCACAATATCTCATTCCAAGGACACTTCTTGTTGGTCCTTTGTTTTCGAAGAGATATGATTTGGGGATATGAGTGATGTCTTGACTTGACTTGACCAAATATACTCGTGATTTGGATTTAAGTGAGGCAGAGTTTCAATAATAGGTTGTCATCCTCACTGTCTCTTCCAGAGTCATCAAAATTGGATCTTTGATGTCTGACCAAGCTGGTCAACTGCCTTCATGGCTGTTTGAACAAATTGATTTTCAACCAACCATTCCACCAGGGGAAGTCTTTGCATGCTTTGGGCTAGACATCCCCCTAACTCATTGATAGGTTAAGGCCTGTTGGCTACCTGAAAACTGGTTTAGCCTGCCAAGACTAGGGTAAGGCTCCTGAATAGGCTAAAGCTTTTTGGAGCTATAAATGAAATATGTATACTCTGGTCCTGTCCAGCTAGTCTTCTTACAGTTCTGCATGCATGTCACTTCATTTTACAGCTCCATGTTTTTATACAGACTATTCTCCATGACTGGAATGCAATCCCTTCTCTTTTCATCCCCCAGCTTCTTTAATTTTTTCAAGTCTCAGATCTAGCACCACTTCTATATGAGGCCTTTATGATCTCTCTTTGGTAGCGCTTTTTCTGCTCATCCCCTTATATCTATATTGTATATATTTTTTATATCTATATATTTCCATGCTTTTTCCTCCAAATATACTCCTTGAAGACATAGGGACTGTTTTACCTTTTGTCAGGGTGTGCTCAGCATTGAACACAGCACTTGGCACATAGCAGGGATGAAATAAAATGTTGACTGCCTGACTACTGATTGACTGAACTACTATCCTCTTAATTTTCTATTTCTTGTCTGTTTGGGGTCAGAAAACTAGATAATGAAGCTCTTAGAATTATGTCAAAAGGAAGTTTAAATATGTTCTGGGCTCAGGGACTATCCTCTTAATAAAATACATAAACTTGAAAGCATAGCATCTGTGATATCAATTTGGTTGTTCAGAGGCACATTTTGTTTAATTACTGGGTTCTCAGGGGAATTCCAAATAATTAAGATTGCCAGGTAGATACTCAACTGAAAAGTGAAGTGTTGATAATGCCTTTCATCTCAATGTTATCTTGTATGTTCCTATATATTTATGTGTCTCCCTGATTAGAATGTGAGATTCTTATGTGTAGCAAATGTTTTTGCCTTTCTTTGTAACCCCTGAACTCAGTGTTAGGCTAGGCATATAGTAGGTACTTGATAAATGCTTATTGACCAACTAAGTTACTAAATATTTCTCCGGAAACTTCAATTTCAAGTATCTTTCTCATTGTTGATCCAATTACCACATTGAATTGTGAGATTTGAGGATAACCATAGCAGAAAAAGAAAATAGAACTTCAGAAAGTATTTTGCACATTGCAAGGAAGATATGAGATAAAAGACACTTCATTCAAAGTATGCTTTAATTGATTGGCTACAATATGAAGAGAGATAAAAATATTCAATATGTTTTTTTTGTCAGGTTTTTCTTTCAAGTCCAACCACCACAAATTCTTTTTTCTTTTCCTGGAATGACTTCCATGTCCCTTTCTCCAGCTCAAAAAATTCTATTCATCTTTCAAGGTCAAACTCAGATGCCACTTGTTCTATCAAATTTTCCCAGTAGAAAATTGTTTCCTTCCTCAGCCTTTGAAAAACATTTTGTTTATACTTTCCTATTCAACCATAATGTTTTATTTTGTGTAATAGTTATCCATGCCCATGTTCCATCCCATCCCTCTGCTAGATTGTAAGCTTGTTGCAGCTGTAAACCGTGTTACATTTGATTTTTATATCTCAGTCCAATATCTAACACAATTCTCTACATAGGCTCCTAATCAGTGTTTGGCGAATTGTTTTTAATATCTAATCTATAGATATCTATAACTGAGAAGTTAGTTACGTAAGCAGCTATGTAAGTCTTTTGAATCATTATGGCATCCATTGAGTCCACAGAGAAAAATCTTAGGTAGATATTCTCTGTCATCATTGGGAACTATGGACAGTGAGGGATATATGTCCTTGGGGAAATTCATGGCAGTAATTCTAGTAAGTAGAATATAATATGATTGGGAAGGTTACTTCCCACCTATATTTTTTTCTTTAGATCCTTGTATGCCAAGGTTGTTTCATTTACTGTAGACAGTAATAACCAGAATGATGAAATGGCTTACTATCTTGCTGTAGAAGGAGGTAGGGAGGGAATATGTAACAGTCAAAAGCCTGATTATAGCTGTCTCCATATGCTGGTGAAGCATAATATTGCCCTCGGGTCCTAGGATATTCTAGCATTGTAGAAAGATGAAAGACAGCAGCAGGTCCCCATAGTCTTACTGCTGTTTAAGGCTCCGGGGACACTTTCTACATAAACATACCACATGTAGTGAACGACTTTACAGGGATCTGTGCCACCTTTTCCCACATGGCCTGTAGTATAAGAGCCACTATTCTAGAAGCAATGAGAGATAGACACCCTACAACTGTTTCATAGCTTCTCATCACAGTTACAAATACCTTACTTTGTTCCTTTAGGATGATTGCTAAGTTGTCAGGCCCTTTCTTCTCCCCCTCCCCCACTTTCCTAAAAGAGCAATTTCTGTCTTAAACAAGCAAGGAAGTAGACAGAAGGCACTTTAAACTAGCCTTACTTAAATTGAACAGTGACACTGTACACAGAGTTGTCAGACAAGTTCTAAGATGAATAATAATTACATTAATAATTTTAAAGGCTAATTAGCATTTTTTACAGTAAACACATTGTTCATCACACTAAAGGATAGGATGGCCAAATCCTTTTTGTATAATAATTGTTTTTCAAAATCACAGCTCATTTATCTTACTTTTAGTAAATATGCACCATTATGTGACCAGGCACTATTTCTACTGTACTGATTATTTGAGTTGGAGACTTGTTAAGTCTGAAAATGAAAAATCTTGAAACTTGGTTGGCACTGTGAAAGTATTTTAGCTTCTATTTGGGTAAATGGGAAAAAATAAACCTTGACACAAAATCCTTTTTTTTCCATAAACTGGATTTTTGCAAAAGTTTTATCATTCATTTTGTCTTATTACAGTGTCTATTTTCTTTTTCCTACTTCCTTTTCTTTTCTTTTTCTCTTAAGAAATAGAAAGAATTTTCCTGATTTTGCTGCTTCAGCTAGAACAGAGTAGATCGCCATGGTTACCTCTTTGGTGCATCAGAACCTGGAAATATATCTTGACTTTACTTTATTTTGTTTTTTTTTTTTTCCCTGCAAGCTCAAAGCTAAATTCCAGATAAATCTAAGAAGACTTTTCATCAGGATATTGACCCTCCTCCCCAAAAACCTTCCTCTAGGGATTTTCCTGTGCCTCTAGCTTTCTTCTATACTTTCCTTAACCAGCAGTTGCAGCAAACTCCAAATCAACCTCCTTGTCAGAACGAATGATCTAAAATTAATGTGCACTTGTCGACATGTATTACTTTTCCTGATGAAGATTCTTTGCCTGAACTGACTACAAACCGACAGTCGTTCAGAAGTAGTTTGCTCATTGCCAAGGTCCAATGGCTGATAGAAAAACATAGATAATGCTTGGAGTTGGATTTAAAACGATAAGTACAATGACTCCTGACATAGAAGACTAAGAGAAATCATCCATGACCAGGCTGTTTGCTTCTACCCTACACCAATTTTTAGTGTTCTCACTAGTGATGCTTATCTTCTTTACAAAATACCCTCAGAGAATGTGTCCAGCTTACTTTAAAACATACATCTGACTTCCAGTGCTCTCCATGTTAGGGGCAAAGTCAAAATATTCATTCATTCGTTCATTCATTCATTCACTCATTCATCCATTCATTCTTTCAAATCTTTGCTAAGGAAGGACTTACTGAGTAACCCACTGTCCTAGGCTCTAAGGGAGAACAAATAATATAAATGACAAATGGTCTCTGCTCAAGGAGGAATACAGTATAGTAGAGAAGATATTTATATAAATAATCATAAATGCCTCAGTAGAGTACACACTTAATTCCATGAATTTAGATGAGGAACTGATCGCTCAGCTGGGAAAATCAGGGATGGCTTAATTGTAATGGTGGCAATTGATCTGTGTGTCAGATGAATGATCCAAATATAAATCCTCTATGCGTAACTACTTTGTTTTGCAGTTATGTCTTTTGTCTTTGTATTCCTAGCACCTAGCTCAGGGTCTAGCATAATAGCAGGCACTTAATAAATGTTTGTTGATTAACTGATATAGGATATACATGCTGGAAATGTACAGCAATGCAATAGCTATTACAGCAATAGCTATATACAGCTATATCTTTTCTGTAGTTCTGCTGCATAACATAAAAAAAAATCCCAAACATTAGATAAAAATGTATTTTATCCTTTTGAGAAAGCTGTATGCTTTTTTCCAGTTTGTTTTTACTTATATTAAACAGCATACTGTGAACTTGGAAGAATGGGAATGAGAAAAGATGCTGAGTATATAATGACTTTGTGTGTACCATATCTGAAAGCCCAGAAAAGCATCAGCACACCAGGAACACAGCAGTTATCTCCATAAAAGTATAATGACTAATACTAATACTACTAATACTAATATTAAAAAAAACCTTTCTCATTTTAAAGTGTCTTCACAGGATACAACTATTAAAATTTTTATGATGCATATTTACAGATAACCTAACCAAGAATTGCTAAGGATAAACTGATACTTAGAAGTAACTAATGCTTCATGTGTGTAGCCCTAAATTTGAGATTGTGTAATATATGATTTTTCTAATAAAACTAGAGAGCCCATTTTGATAAAGATAAATCAAATATTAATCCTCTCAAATTACCTCCTATGTACTTTGTGCATATTTTATATGTTTATGCATACGTATTGATATATGTGTATAAACATATAATCTTTCCTGATAGAATATAAGCTTGTTGAGGGCAGCAGCTATTTCATTTTTGTCTTTGTATATCTGATTGCTTGCAGTGCCTGATACATAGTGGGTTTTTAATAAATGTTTATTGATTTATTGACTCTAGGGGCTGTTATTTGGGTTTGTTGCCTATGTGTAATTACAAGCAAAGGCAACTTCCAAGGTTCAGAATACCAGCATAGTAACTCTCCATTTTATTTAGTGACAAATTAAGGCAAAACATTCACAGAACAGAGAAAATCAAAATACAGCATTCACCAAGTATGATTTAATAATTTCTAAGTACTACTCCACCCCTGAGAAGTACATTAATTTAGTCAATCACAAAGTCTCTCTTCTCAAATGGAGATTAAGATTAGTTTCCAATTATAAACAAAGTATATTCATTTGGTCAGTCACAGAGCAAAAAAAAGTCAAGTTTCCCACCTGGGGATCACAACTAAATTACAATTATCATTAAGTAAGTAGAGAGCACAAAGGCCATCTATCCCTGAGCTACAGCAAGGTTAAGATTGATCATCACAGCATTTAATACCCAAAGAGGTCTTTTCTTCATCCTAATCTGAGGCAAGTTCTCAGCAATCTCTGTTCCTAGGGAGACAAAGCTCAACAAAGCCACAATATACACTGCCAGTGTCCTCATCAATTCACTGTCTGCCTGCAGAACAGTCTCAGAACCCCTGAAAATATGAGCAAGTCCCTCTTCCAGGATTTCTGTAAACATACAACAAGAAAATCCTTCAGGGCTGTTGAATCAACAGCCAGGTTCCAGGACCTCTGCAGCAACAGCATTGTCCTTCACCAGCAGATGAATCTGGCAAAACAGCATCAAAACAGACAGACAAAATACTGGCATCACAGCCATGTCTCCTCAGTCCTTGGCAGCTCCAGGTGGCAGCTCTCAAAAGTCCTGGGAAGTTCCAACTGGCCCTCAGCAGCCCTCTCTCTCTCTCTCTGCCTCCACAATGCTGCTTCCAAAAGTTCTGCCTCTCTTTGCTCAGGCCTCCTCTCTAAATCTATGGCACCAGCTTCTCCCAGTTCAGCCCTCTCTTTTCACGTCAACAAGTCCATCCCACAAGTGGCATTCACAAGCTCTGGATTTTAACACTCAACCCCAAAACCAAGCCAATACAGGGGGATCTTTAAATTCCATTACTATTACACTATGTTGTTCATATCAATTGGGTCATGGATTTAGCTATAGTTCATTTAGTGCTGCATGGACAGGTCCTAAATGACACACTAATTTGTAAGTTTTTTTTTATTAAATTTCAGTCATGCAAGAGCATTTCAAAAATTATACTTAAACTTACATATTTAATAACATTATCAGTTGAATTTATAGCTAGGTATATACTTTAGGAATTCCTTAATGTATAATAAAAAATAGAGGGAGATTTGGGGGATTCTTAAGCTCTTCCCATACTTGGTAAATGTTTTGGTTGACAGCTTTCAGCTTTTGGCATGGGAGTAAGGTCAGTAGAATGGCCTATCACAATTACTTCTATCCTGTGGAGATGGTCATGGAGTCAAAATTTTAGAGTTGGAAAGGTAGGAAATAAGCATTTATTAAACACCTACTATGTGTCAGGCACTGTGCCAAGCATTTTACAAATTCTCACTTGTGATTCTCACAAGTCTAGGAGGTAAGGTGATACTATTATGCCTATATTACAGTTGAGGAAACTGAGGTAAATATAGATTAAGTGACTTACTCAGAGTCACACAACTTGTAAGTGTCTGAAGCTGGATTTGAACTCAGATCTCTCTGACTGCTGGCATTGTGTCACTATGTGGTGACTGTGTCACCACTTCTTTTTCTACTCTAATTTATCCTGTAAAAGAGAATCTGTTTTACAGTTTACCCAATGAGAGGTCATCTAGTCTTTCCTTGAAGACTTTTCATGGGTAGAGGTAGATAGAAGGTTCTTATTTACAAGTAGAGGAGAGATTAGAACTCTCTCTCTCTCTCTCTCTCTCTCTCTCTCTCTCTCTCTCTCTCTCTTTCCCCCCCTCTCCCTCTCCTTCCATCCTCACTGCTCTCCTCCCCTCTCCGTCCCTGACCCTTTCTGTCACCTTCTAAGGGTGGCAAGTCCATATGGCTTTATGTATAGGCATCATTATTACCCAAAGTTAGCACAGTACAATTTGAAATTATTTCACTTTCATGTTCTTCCTTATCACATTATTTGCAGTACATATTCTATTTCTGGTAAGTAACTCTGAATTACTCATATATTAATTCAGGGTGGAATATAGTTTTCTCTATAAAATATATACCAAGTCATAGCTAAATTGAAATGATATGGCAAAGACCAACCAGGCTTTTAGAAACAAGCGTATCCTCCACCCCCATCTGTTTTCTTGATCAATATATCTTTTAACATTTAATTCAGAAAATTTTGTAGAAAATTATTTTATAAAAAGTAAAAAAAAAAAACCTCATTGATAAATGTCCACTCAGATTTGAAAGCTAAAGCATTTGATAATCTTTCTATCTTAGGCCGTGGGTACTGACATGGGTAAGAATGAATCAAAGGTATCTATTAACATAGGGAATTCTCATTTAAGACTTGTATCTCCCCAACTAATTGTTAGAAGCCTATTTCACAGGGTACAAAGAGATAACTCTTCTACTCAGAATGTGATAAAGTAGTCTGAGAAATAACACACTTTGATTGAAGAACATGAATATTTGTATAATTTTTGTACTATAATATTTGTAAGCAAATATAAACAGCCCCTTTATATCAGGCATTGTGCAAATCCTAAAAAATTCTCAGAAATCTAGTTCTTTTTCTATGCAATAAGATTAGTAATTTCAATTTAATAAATATTTACTGGATACTTGTTGAATATGAGGCTCTTTGATAGATGTTATGAGGAATATAAAGATGTGGAAATCCTACCCTCATAACACTTACTATTTTGTAGAAAGATAAGGTGAATACATGGAAATACTTAAAGGTAGGATGTGATGAGTACTGAAATATAGAGGTATAAAAAAGGTACTCTGGTATTTGGAGGGGGAGGGAAGGGAAATAATCTCTTATCAGGAGATTCAGAAAAGTTTCATGGAAGACAATGATCTTGAGATTTGAAATATGGGTGAGAATTTGGTAGGGGGATATTAGGTTCTCTGTGGGGGGAAGAGTGTGTTTGACCATGCAGTGCCATGGAAAAAGCATGAGACTGGAAGTTCAATGACCCACTGGAGACTAAAAAAGGCCTTTGGGGAAGGTAAATGTCACTTAGAGTAGCAAATAGACATTTCTGAAAACAAAAGGCTAAAAACTGAAGTGTTTATTCATTTTTCCAAGGTAATATGTTTTGTAGTCGGGAGAACAGGTTTAAGGATACTGATAAATCATCACAAAATCATCGATTTTTAGATTTGGAAGGAACCTTTGAAGTTATCTATTCTAACTTCCTCTGAAAGCATGAATTTCCTCTAATAATCACCATGGCTCCCATTTTTTGACCTCTGTTAGTTTATGGTCCTGAAGGGATTGAAGAAGAGACAGAAGGAATAGAGATAGGGAGACCAGTTCAGAATCATTATAATGGTCCACATGAGAGGAATTGAACCAAGATGGCAGTCTTGTTACTGTAGATGAGGGGACAGATATAAGTAAGAATGAATGCGAAAGGACTATGCATTGCAGAGAAAACTAATTTCTAAGTATTCAGCACCTAGTAGGTAATAGGAAATAAGAGTTTCCTCAAAATGCATAAAGCGGTGTGTAATTCCATATGTGATTATAATGGCTGACTGAGCAGCAACAAAGAAGGAACAAAAATCTATTGATAAACAAAAGTTCTACGCACATCCATAGTTTTGAAAACATTCTCAAATTAAAAAGTTTCAATTTGCTTTCATTTATATTAGTAGACATAACTTACCTAAACAAGTACACTGAGTAGATAGCAAAATATATATTAATATGAATTTGAATTCAAGTTAAGCGCATGTCAACTTGGAATGGAATGAAAAAAGTCTAAGGATTTTGAAGACAGGTGACTTGGGTGATTTTGAACAGGATAGGATGGCTGAAAAGACTTTAAGATTTGGATGAGAATGAAGAAATAAAACAATCTCAGAAAGACCAAAACAGTTAGTTAACTCTGGGAGGAATAGTTCATTTCTGAGATCTCAAGCCAGTAAGATAGACTATGGGAAAAGTTTGGACACCATATCTACAGGTGGTGAGAGAGGTTAAGGAGACAAGGTGGGAACAGATTATAAAGCTTAGAATAGATGTAATTGAACACTGAAACAGCTAGAGGAAAGGGCAGCTTATAACTTATTCTAAATTCCTGAATTCAACTAGCCTCATGTAGTCAATGTTCCCATAATAGGATAATACCCCAAAGAAAATTGAGGTGATTCACTACACAGCACTTATTACCAGAACCAATTCAACACATTCACCATTTCATTATTTCTGGTTAATTATTTTTTTTCCAATAGGAAACAAACAAAAAAAACATGTCAACCAGAACTAATGAAGAAATATTGTGCTGCTGCTTCTCATGTTGGTTGTAATGAAAAGTGTTCTGATTAATCAGAAATGCATAAACACAGTAGGTTAATTGCAGGTTACTGATTTCTATTTTTTTCAAACCTGGAAACACTACTAAAAGAAGATGATCTCTCTTTTCCACATGCTATGTATTCTGTGTTCTTAGAATTCATTCTTAATTCAGAAGATGAAGACATATTCATTGCTCTGTCAGTGAACAGATATAAAAAGGGCCTGTTTGATTTTTTTTGATAAATCTGAGGCCTTCAATTGTCCAGTTAACAACTAAACATCTGCCCACCCAAATATATCTTGCCCACATGAGAAAATTCTACTTATCATTCAGAAAGATGCCAATTCAATGGGGAATTGCAGTTCTGCATTAGTTTTACTATGCTGGAAAAGGTTTCATTACTGAAGAGCCACAGTTTCAATTCTGGTTCTTGAGTACTGATCATTATAGGACCATCATCCAGAGTATTTTTCAAATAGAGAACTTTAAGGCAATAGACTTAACTGACTTTGTTATATCCTAAAGAAGCACTAGGGCCCACTATTAAAAAATCCAAGTTTACTAAACTTATGAATCAGGTAATTCAGTCTTTGAACAAACCATGATAGCCAAGTCATTGAAAGGATGTGCCAGGAAGTAATTACCAGTGACCTCTAAAGGCAGTCACATGGAAGAAGTCTGTTCTACTCCACCCCCTACTCATCATAAGCAGATGCCAAAGAATACTAATGAAGCATTCAGTAGAGTAAACATCCTCTAAAACACAAACATCCATAGTCAGATCAGAAATCCTTAGCTATATACTCATAAATTAGATGCAATTGTTGAGGAAGAGAGATCAAATATAAGCTATGGCCTTTAAAAGAAAACAAACCTTACAGTTAAGTGTAAAGGATATAATAACTTGGGAGAAAAACTATTGCCAGTTAATATATCCTTTGAAAATCCTTACAATCACTGGACATATGATTGGACGCTGTTCACATATATCCCCTATAACTTTAAGGCCCTCCTGTAGCCTTAGTATTTTTCACTTCTTGCTAGTGTTCCCCATATAAACACTAGCTTAAACTGTCAAGCATTTTAGGCAGCATATAGACTTAGACTTCCCCACAAGCCCATGGATGTCAAAAGGGGAACAGAAGGATGCCACAGGGTGAATTAAATTTATCTGAAGCCTGAAGATTAATTTCTCCTGTGTCCTGGCATGATTTGTTTCTCCTGTTTTCATATCCTTGGGGTTCAAAGCTAGTGGACAAAAGCTCATTTTTACATGTATTCTCTAGAGTACATGGAAGACATTATTTTTGAGGAACTTTTTTTCAATATAGTTTCAAAAAATAGCTAAGACTTGAAGTTCTTTTCTTCTCTAACAAGTGTCTCACAAGTGCATACCATTGTCCCTTTACCCACATACCCCCCACCCCTCTCCCCCTCATGCTCTCAGAAATCACTTTAAAGTCCCAGAAGAAACTCTGAATTCATATAAAAAACAGTCATTAGCATCCATCAGTAGACATGCAAAGCACATATGAAGTGCTTTGCAAACCTTAAAGTAATATATAAATGCTAGCTATTATCAAGTAGGAATTGATTTTGCCCCCACCTGTTCAATTGTTATAATATGGTATTCCCAGGAGTCTCACTGTAGTTATTTCATGTCAATTTAGCATCATATAAAATGAAAGTTAATACATTTATTTTATATAAATATATAACAAAATATAACTGAGCCAAAGGATTTAATATTTACTTTGTTTCGTGTAAAACAAGAAAAATGAATTATGAAAGTTAAGCTAGGGGAAAATACATGTCATAAGTCTTCAAATATTATACAAAATTTCCTAGAAAGAAATATGCAGTGAATGTTTCTTTTCTTAGCTATTTCATAATTAACAAAATATTTATAATTTAAAACACTATTATTTCACTCAGGGTTAATTCTGTCCCTTTTCTATGATGTGACTGAAGTCTCATTAATTTTGCCCCTATTAGATAGTCAACATTTTTTCCTTTTTCTCCATTCATATATACTTCCATTCAGTCAGCTATCCTCATCCCCTCTTTTCTGGACTATGGCAGTGACTTCTTATTGGATTATGCCTTTCCTGGTTGCCTTCTCCAATTCATCCTTCACACAGCTATCAAAACAATTTACATTAGCACAGGTCTAGCCATGTCATTTCTTTGCTGGAGAATCTTTGATGGTGCCCTGTTGCCCACAGGATAAATTATAAATTCCTCCCCTTGACATTTAAGGTCCTTCATATTCAGACCATATCCTGCCTTTTCAAGTTATAGCACACCATTGCCATACATTTACAATAATTTTGAGCCAAAATGGCTTATTTATTTGCTGTTTCCTGCCACAGTACCCTCTTTCTCATCTTCCACAGCAAAGCAAGCTAGATGGCTTAGTGGATACAGTGCTTTTTTAAAATTAAGAGTATTTTAATTAAGATATAAGCTCCACAAAATCACAAATTCTACCATAACTATGGAATGGATTTATAATTTTAATTCAACAAACATTGACTAAATGCATATTACATCCAGCTCTTTATTACTATAAAAAGTGAAGCTATAAGTATTTTGGTGTATACAAGGTCTTATTTTTTGTCATTGCCCTTCTTAGGGTATATGTCTCACAGTGGAATCTCTGGGTCAATGGACATGGACATTTTAGTCATTTTATTTGCAAAATTCCAAATTGCTTTCTGGAATGGTTTGATCAATTCACAGCTCCATCAATATCTATTGGGACTTTCATAGATGATATGATGCTCTTTTAAAGGCAGCATATGGTAGTAGGAACAATTCTGGACTTAGAATAATGGAAAGTTTTGGTTATATTCTCACATCCATTGTGTGATCCCTATGAAGGTGATAACTTCTCTTAACTTCAGTTTCCTCATCTATAAAATGGGGATTATAATTATAATGCTTACCTCATAGTTTTGTTATAAAGATAAATAAAATATGTAAAGTATTTTGCAAGTCTTACAATTTTATGTGTATATATAAATGTTAGCAATGATAATGCTATATGAATATATGTATATATATATATATATATATATAATATACCCTAAATATGCCCTCAAAAAGACAAGGTTTCTAAAAACACAATCTGTCATTTGATAAATATTTTGAAAGAAGTAATTTAATTTTTATTTCAAACATTATTTCAAACTTAGTGTAATACATGATTTTTATTAAATGCTACCTTTAAAGATATTTAAAATGGTTAAAAGACCAGTTGGTCAGTTTATAGAATTTACGGAAATTGAGGGCTCTGATTTATACACAACTTGCTCATTAAATCCCCCCAATCATTCTTAATAGCCTAGACATATGATGTGCAGTGCTTATCATGAAGAATAACTTAGATTCCAAATATTAAAGTACTTTGAAAAGTATGAAATACTGTATAAATGTAAAATGGTAGCCATAGTGTTGTATTAATAAAAATCTAACAAGAAAATGCACGTTTCTCTATAGGAATTTTATTTGAGGATTGTTGTACAATTTATAGAAGATCCTTAACTCATAATCCTCTAATAATCTGTAATAGCCATGGGAAGTTAAGATCTATTTAACATTGAGTGAATCCAAGTTACAGATAGATTTTAGTCATTAAACATCAATGTTTAAGTTAAATGTGATCATTGCTTTTTCTGTTATTTCTAAGCTTGTTAATGTCTTCTTTCCCCAGAGGGTGACAAATATTTCATTTTCTTTTTAAAGATCATATTTCCAAGAATATTAATGCTGGTTCTGTAATATATCTACATATACATATATATATATGTGTATGTGTATATATATATATATGTATATGTATATTCAGGTCTGGGCTCCACATCTTTGGAAGGTCATTGATAGTTGGAATATGGCCGTAGGAGGGGCTAAGGACCATGCCAGGCAAAGACTGGTTGAAGAAACTGGGAATGCTTACTGTGCAGAAAGAATATTCAGAAGCCATCTAACAGTTTTTTTTTTTGAAGGGGTGTCGTATGGAAGACACTGGTGGGGCTTAGCTCCATAGGGGAGAATTGGGAGCAATATGTGGAAGTTTTAAAAAGCCATATTTTAGCTTGATGTAAGGGAAAACTTATGACGATCGTAGGGAGAAGTAGGGAAAAACATTAGCAGCTTGGGGGTGGATGGGTGGGGATCAGGAACCACTTCACATAGAAGATGACAGGAGCTAAACCTTAAGGGCTCTAGGAAAGAAGGGAAGAGGGAGAACATCCAGGAATGAGAGACAATAGACTATGATGGGATATTGAACATCCTATGAAGAATGCCAAGAAGAGGAGTTTGAATTTGGTCCTTAGAGGTACCAGTGTGGTTTACAGACCTGGGGAATATCACGGTCAGACCAGTGCTTTAGGGAAACCATTTTGGCAGCTATGTGGAAAATCGACAAGAGATGAGAGATCTGTGGCAGTGAGACCAATAAAGAGTCTGTTGAGACAGTTCAGGTAAGAGGTGGTGAGAGCCTGAGTTAAGGTGGTAGCTGCATGGGTAGAGAGAAGGAATTGGATGCAAGAAACATTGAAGAGGTAGAATCAAGAAGTCTTTCTGGCTGATTAGCTCTGTGAACTGAGGCACTAAGGATAACTCCAAGGATATGAACCTGTGTGTTGGAAAAACTTTGTAAAAAATTAAGAAAATTAGGAAGAGGGATGTATATAGGAGTGAGGGTGAAAGTAGATGAAGTTCATTTTGAGCATGTTGAATTGGAGATGCCCATAGGACTTCAGTTTGAAATGTTCTATAAACATCTGCTAAGGTGGAATAGAGTCTAGGTGGGAGAATAACAATGGGGAGGTGATGAGGTCATAAAGAGAAAGGTAATATGAGAGAAAAAGGAAGGCTTTTTCTATACCAAGCCTTGGGTATACACTCAGAAGCTGAGGGAAGGTTTTGCATGATAATCCAGGAATGGAGAAAAAAGAGTGATCAGAAAGTTAGGAGAAGAACTAAGCACAGAATACAAGAGTGGTCATCTGAGTCAAATACTGTAGAGTAATCCATATGGATGAGGATTGAGAAAATAACCAACAGATTTGGAAGGTTAAGAGGTCACCAGTAATATTAGAGAGAGAATAAGAATAATTGTAGGGGCAATTAACCTGAGGGGAAAAGAGGGAATGGGATCAGTGGTACATGTAGAGAGGTTGGTCATATTGAGGAAGACTCTCTACGCTAGAGACTGAAGAGAAGGAGGAAAGAATTGAGGGATGATGAAAAGGGATTTTGAGATGTAGCAAAGGGGGAAAGGGTAGAACTCAGAATAAATCTCGATTTTCTCAGTAAATTTTGAGACAAGGCTGTCAGCTGAGAGGGTAGGAGGAGGAGTATATATGGAAGGTTTGAAAGAAGGTTTGGAACAGCTGTTGTGGGGAATGAGACAGAGAATCAATTAGAAAAAGAAAAGGATTTCTGAGCTGAAAAACTAGTTGGGATCATATAATACAAATTTGCATGCCTTCCTCCAGCAGCATGTGTATAGAAGAAGAGGAGGCCAGTGGCAAGAGTAATCTGGGGTTCCCATGACTAAGACAAAATGCTAAGGGATTTAAGTGTAGAGAACAATGTGATGGTCAAGCAGTGATTGGGAAGGGAGGGACTAAGAGTACTGGAGGTGTACTAAGTAAGAGTACTAATACACGGAGCAATCAGAGACAGTGGCGAGGAAGACAAAATGGAATGGTAAGGGGTCATGGTTTAGGATAAAGGAATTTCTGGATTATTTATCTTGGAAGTAGAACTCTTGTGACAATGGTGTGATCAGGGGTTATAACTGGTCCTGTGTGCGCTTGGGATAGAGTGAACATGTGGGTTATGGGAGTCATGGAGACTGAGGAGTGAGAAGGAACATGGGTAGTACCATGATGTCCCCTAGAATATGGGCAGGAGTGGTAGGAAGACTGTGAGAAAGATCCTGAATTCCTTGAGAAAAAAGAGGAAATGACCTGGAGATCAGTACATGACAAACTCAAAAGGAAACTGGGACTAAACCTGTTGGCTACATAATGATTTAGAAAACCATATCTTTACATTATTTACATTCTATTGCATTTTAATTTTTTCATTAAATATTTTCTGAATACATTTTATTCTGGTGTGGGTGGCACTGGAGAGTGTTTCTGGATACATGAGACCCTGTAGCCACAAGTCTGACACCTCTGGCTTAAACTCAGAGGCAGAAAGGTTGCAGAAAGATGGAAGCATAGGGAGAGCTTGGTAGTGCCTGTGAGGAATAAGGACTATTCTAACCTTCCCAACAAGTCCACATTTTTTAGGGGGAGAGATAGGTAATGACAGGAGGCATGATTAGTATTGGAAATGAATGGTAAAAAATGAAATGTCTTTTGTGGAGAGTAAGAAGAATGAGCATGAGCAGAAGAAATTAAAAATAAAGAGAAATTTGTTAATGATAAAATAGGGATTATAACTGGTATCATGGAAAAAGTGAGAGTAGGACATGGAAAAGATAGAGTAGATAGAGAGATAGATAGAAAGAAAGAAATAACATAGATTAAAAATTCTGTTCCAGGTACCATGCAAAGTGCTGGGTATACATATTATGAACAAACAAGACAGTCTCTGCGCTCAAGGAACTTAACGCTCTAATGGGGGAAAACAATGCTTATTATATAATATTCTGCATTATAGTTATCTATGTATATGCCTTATCTCTCTGCTAGACTATAGATTCTTCCAGGGCTGGAACAGGAATAGTTTTTATATAAACTTTGTACCTCTTCCAGTAGCTAGCAACAGTCCTTTAAAGACAGTTGGTACTTAATAAATGTCTTGGACTCAGCTAACCAGAAACTTCACCAATCCAGAATACAACCTTGTGCAAACAAACACATTTTCCAAGCAGACAGAATGGATGGCACACAGTCAGTATAGGAGAGGCTCATGCACTTTAGTCTCCACACTATTTAATCTTATTTGGCACACAATTCCAACAAGCAGGAACACTGGCATCTGACAGCCTATAGCAGGGGTTGGGAACCCAAAGTCTCAAGGCCACATATGGCCTTCTAGGTCCTTGGGTGTGACCTTTTGACTAAATCCAAATTTTACAGAACAAATTCTTTTATTAAGTAGATTTGTTCTGTTAAGTTTGGAATCAGTCAAAAGGCCACATGTGACCTCTGGGTTCCCCACACCTGCCTTATAGCCTGAGAGCAAGGAGAGAGAAAGATAAACTACCTGGAGCAGATATAGCAACTTAAAAATAACAACAGTTTGGGGCTATTTAGTGTGGGGGTAAATAGCCTTGTAAATGTTAATAGGCCTTGAGAGCACCACTGCACTGCCACAGAGTACAAATACCAATGTTTATAACTGTGGTGCTGGGTCTTACTTATGCTCTCTATCTGATGTTTACAGAATCAGAATCAAAGATGAATGAAATCTCAGAGGTAGAATTGACCTCAGAGACCATTTAACCCAATTGTACCTGAACAAAAATCCTCTCTATAATATACTCTGAAAGTATTCATCCAGTCTTTGTTTCAATACATGCAGAGAGAGAAAACCTACTATTTTCTAAGACAGACCATGGCAGTTTAGAATATCTCTGACGATTAGGAATTTTTTCCTTGCTAACAGGGCAACAGATTTAACTAAACTTACATAACTTATGTTTTGTAGCTTCCATCCATATCTTTAAGAATGCCAATTTGGAGTGTGATTTCCTCCCTAAAAGGTAAAAAAGAAAGTAAAATTTGGGGTTTTAAGCAGGTAAATCCTTAACTATCCAGAAAACTCTGCTGTACACAATGACTTTACCCCTGAGGATTCCAGATAGTCAAGGTTTTACTGTATCTAATTTAAAGTAATCATAGAAATAGCCATTTTTGAATTCCTTCATGACTTGGGGGAAAGGTAAAATTTTAAACAATTCCAACCCAGTGTCACTTTGGTTGACAGTATCAATTGCTCCGCATTATAATAGATTAGCTGCACTGATACTTTTTTGTGTTTAATGTGTAGTATCACTCAAGAGGGACTATCCATCTCATTTCATTTAGGTCATGAATTTAGACACTGTGGAAGGCCAATTCTTTACTCTGTAAGCTACCAACAACTTTTGTGTAATAAAAGACTTTTACTACCATCCGGTGGGATGAATTCCCTGACTCTTGTTTTAAGTAAGATAGAATAAAATTTTATAGACCTTTCTCATAAATCCACAATAAGCCATTATTCTCTCTGTGACATTCAGCACCAGTCCAGGAAAAAAATCACAATCTCAAGTCATGTAAAGGCTCAAGTTCCATATTTTTCCTTTGTCCAAAATAATGACATCACTGAAACATGTAAATTTTTCCATTTGCTTATTTTTGAAAACTATTTTAACTTATTTGTATCTGTATTTTGGGGGGAATTGGGCTGTGTTATTCTTGTCTTGTTGCAAATCTTAGTTCCTACTGAGAAGTAAAGATTTGTCCTTCAAAGTCACCTGGGCAAGATTATATAGAAAGTGATAATATACTAGCATTTGACTGTAACATTATTAGCTTAGCTGTGAGGGGCTTGAGAGTGGTGGTGGCTGAAGCTTGGCCTAAATCTCTTTTCTGATATGTTCTTTTCTAGTTCTTGCTCTTGATGTCCATGTGGGAGCCCAGGCTGTAGCCATATGCACTCTGTCTCTTTCTCTTCAGAAGAAGCATCTGCCAGGAAATCAGTTCAACAATTAAATTGATTTCCAAGCTGAAGCTTCCTCTTTCTTGTACTTCTTTCCACCTTCTAACTATCTATTCCACTTCTCTCTTCCTCCCTTTCCCCTAAGATGTATTGTTCCTAGGTAGTAGTGTTTGGCCCCCTCCCTCCCAGGGGGTACAGTGGATGGTTGTGATGGTAATGGAATTTGAAGATCTTCCCTGCCCCTTAATAGGCCATGTAATCACATGGAGCCCATAGTGGGAGGAACTTGCTGAAAGGGTGGAACAGGAAGCAGCAGGGGAGAGTACTAGCAGAGCTGAGAGCAAGTAGTGCATAGTCAGAGCAGCTAGAGTGAGTAAGAGAGGGGCATTTTTGCTTAAGGAGACCTATTTTGTTTTGAAGACCTGATGTAGGGAAGACTTGGGGTGTCAGTGCTCACTGCATTGGTTACGTGTACCAGTTTCTTGGTTGTTGTGATGGATTTGGCTTTCTGGTGTTGAGATTCAGCTTTCTGGTATTTGAATAAATGTTTTGGTTATGTCTTCCATGTGGAGAGTCTGTTACATTTTGTGATTCAGAATTACACTAGCGTATTCCTAGTCACTGTAGGTGATGTGAATATGGCATTGACCTTATAATGGTCTCAGATATTAGCACCATGACCCTGGGCAAGGTACTTGATGCCTGTCTGCCTCAGTTTCCTCATCTGTAAAGTAGGCATCAAGAGGATTGATGTGAGGACCAAATGAAATAATATTTTCAAAGAGTTTAGTACAATTCTTGGCACATAGTAGGTACTTAATAGATGTTTGTTTTCTTCTCTACTTTTCTTTGTTCCTTTCCTTTTCCTCTCCTTGCTCCTTCTTTTAAAAAATCCCCCTCTTATTTTCTTTTCATTTTACAGATGAATAAGGCAAAAACTAGGAAAGGAAAGCTACTTTCTCAGAGTTACATAGGTCTTTTGACTAAAGAGCTAGTTGTCCTAAACCACTGTGTTTATTTACTTTGTATATATTTGTATTTTTTCACTTTATATTACGCTGAATGCCTGTCTATATATGTCCATATTTATGTATATTGATACACACATATACTTCTTGCATATATACATGTATACATTCTTCATGTCTACACACATGTGTCTATACACACATGTTTATATAGATATACCTATACATACCGTGTTTCCCCGATAATGAGACCTATCCCGAAAATAAGCCCTCCCCTTACTGTGTAAGATTCCTC
>NW_027186325.1:453417-506411 GCF_028583685.1 Petaurus breviceps papuanus
CACACTACATTACGGTACCCTCTGTATGCACCATCCCCCCCCCCCCCATGAAATGCACGCCGCGCTCCGAGCTGCATCCAATCAGAGCTGCAGCAGTGAGCGCGTCATCCTGTTCTTCCCCAGTGATTTGCTTATTGAATAAAGGTAAATTTTTTTGTTCACATTTATCTGTTTATTTAAATTGCTGTCAATGTTCATTAAAATAAGCCCTCCCCTGAAAATAAGCCCTCCCCTGAAAATAAGCCCTCTGGTGTTTTTCTGTCCAAAAAAAATAATAAGACAGTGTCTTATTATCGGGGAAACATGGTACATACATTCAAATATGTATATATCTTGTCTCCCCCATTGGAGTGTAGAACTCCTTACAGGTAGGGATTATTTCATTCATTGTACTTACCCCAGTACTTAGCACAAAGATGGTGCTTAATAGACAGTGACTAATTGAACACTGTGTTACTTGTTTGGCTGGAAATTTTTTATATTTTTGAAAAACGTTGAAGGGAAAACATCTGAATGGTTCACCAGTTCATCAGAATGTTCCAAAGCCCAGTAGCCAGAAGTGACACAAATATGTATAATGTGACTTTGCCATTTTTGTTTCAGAGCCTCATCCTAAAGGTGTTAGTAGAGTTTCACATTCACATATACAAATATATTCTAACCAGTACTCGAATGGATTGTTGACCTCTTTTATATGTATATTACCTCCAAGGGTACAGATCATAAACCATCAATGCTGGCTCATTTTTGTAACTTTTTTGCCTATCTTCTTGGAAGTTAGGCTCCAAGAGTCCATACCTAACATAGTGGTGGCCTTCCTAACTTTCTTTTGAGAGCCCATTGACATCAGTAGAACAGATATCCATTGGTTGCACTTTACACTCACTACATAGCTGACCCATATTCTTTTTCACACATACATTTATTATCATAGCTCTCGAACTGTAAGTGACCTCACAGGCCATCTAGTCCAACCCTGTCACTGACAGAAAGTATCAGTGGCAGGATCTGAACCCTGATCCTTGGATTTCAGAGCCAGGGCTCTTTCCAATGTATCACTTACTGTGGTGATAGTCTTTATGCCCCCTCTCAGATTCCTTGTTATAATGTGTTGCAGCCTGTTCTTACCAATCACATACTTCTCCATTGTCCTGTGAATATTACCCATTTTAATTTCTTTGAAGACTATACTTCTCCATATCTTAGAACTGTGCACTGTATGTATATATGCTATGTGTATGCACATACACATATATACATATATTTTCAATCAAATTAAGGAATGTGCCTCCTAAATACCTCATATACAAGGCATATGGTACACACACATTACACAGACACACATTTAAATACTTGGATAATTCACTGGGGCTATGATTGGTATGAGTAATCCATCCACTCATGCATTTCACAACACACTCACTTTTTTTCTCGTCCAGGTCTTTCTGCAAATTCCTCATAGAGGATGTCTACAACGTGGTAGGTCCTCCTCAAAATTTTGTAGATATTAATGTATTAAGTAAATATAGATGTGTATATACATATGGATATATATGTATATATTTATCCACACGGAGTAATAGAATAAAATAGGCCATAATGAATAATGTTTCATCAATTATAATTAAAATTTTAAAAGCACTCGGCAAAAATTACTTAATACAAATGTTACTTTAATGAGAAAGATTATCTTTATAAATTACTATAAAGCTATAAGCATATTAATAATTTTGATGAGTATAGAATAAGTTGAAGAGAACTGATGTTTAATTGGGAAGAGTGCCTTATAGATATAAGAACTTCTTCAAGCAGTTGAGAGGGAAACAACAATAATATTAATCTTGCCTAAAAAGGGTAGGGGATTCTTTCTTGGCAGGCCAAAAAAAAAAAAAAATGGTTGTATAGAACTAACCTGTTCTTCCCCTGTCTTCTCTGATCTCTCTGAACTTGACCTTTAACCTCACTGACTTAAGGTAGCTACCAGGTCCCAATCAATCTAGCCAAATATTGCTCTCATCTTCCTACTTCTGGCCTTTGCTGGTCAAGTTTCATCCATTTCCTGACATACCAAAAGGAAGTCTCAAAAGTCCCAATGACCACAACTTGGAGCTGGTCCGTTCCCAGCCTCTCTCATTTTCTTGCTTAGACACATATTCAGAGACCTAGAAGGAAGCAGCATAACTTATGTAATAAACATTGGACACCATATTAGAAGACCTGGCCTCGAGTCCTGTATTTGTCACTACTTAGTCGTGTGACTTTGCAAAAGTCACCTAACTACTCGGTACCTCAGTTTCCTCAGATATAAAATTGAGTGGGATTTGACTAGATTATCTTTCTGGCCTTTTTCTTTCTAAAGGAATTTCCGCCTTTTTCTATACAGAAACACATTTTTAAACACTACAAAGTCACAGTTATAGAATCTCAGATTTGGAAGAGATTTCAGAGGTCGAGTCCTATCTGTTCCTGAATAAGAATCTCATTTATAATAAATGGGACAGGGGGTCATCTAGTTTTAGTTGGAAGATCTTTAGTGAGAAGGAATTAATTCTCTCCTGAGGTGGCTCGTCCCACTTTTGGATATAGCAAACTGACTTGACCATAAGCAGCCATAACTAAAAAGAATAATAAACTATTTTCCCTCGTGACCTGGGAAATATAGGGTAAAAAAACAAACTCATTACTCATTGATTACTTAGGCTAAAGAAAAGTGGGGAAATATCTGGGCTGCAAGTAAGATCTGGATTCGATTCCAAGCTCTCATAACTATTTGCCATGTGTCCTTGACCATGACAATCCCCCTAAGTCTCCGTTTCCTCATCAGTGAATCAGAAATATACTTGTTTTATCTTCCCCATAGTACTGCTTGTGAGAAGCAAATAGGACAGGATGTGAAATATCCATCTATTCATTCATTAATATTCAAAGCTGTCGTGGATTATCATGATGCTAACTGGTAATCAAGGATCATAGGTGTGTGAAAAATCTTTGAAAAGTGTAAAGCACTACAAAAACCATAAAATATGATTGCTGTCATTGTTATTATTATTATAGATCTATAGGGAACCAGGGGACTAGCCTGTATGATCTCAAGAGGTACCTTCAGGCCCTAGAATTGTATAATAAATAGTGGAGCAAAGGGGAAATACAGGAATTTCCTGTTATCTGCTCTCTGGCTTCCAATAGTTACATTTTCTCTTGTAAGAACTTTTCAAGAGACTGAATGATGCAGTGATCTGGGCAAAAGACCATTATTGAACATTTAATAATGGAATGACAAAAACCAGTAAAAATTATGGAAAAACAACAGCCTTTGAAGTAAAAACTTTCAATCAAGGGTGCTTTATCTGCCAAAGCTAAATATGGATGCAGAGGATGTCTTCAAATACATGCATTTCCCACCCTCCTTTTCCCTTCCCTTCCCCCGAACTGAAACATGCATTTCCCCCTCCCCTGCCATTCTCCCCCAATCATTAGCAGCAGTGTTAGCTTTGCAACATTCTGTGCTATAATGCTTCCTGTGGAGAAGAAAGATAATCAGGATACAATGGGAAAAAATGTACCACAGTTTGCTTTTACCACCTAATTGAAATATTTGTAGCCACACAATACAGGATATGTTTCAGGCAGTCAGAAAACAGTCTGACTGAGTGATAATCAAATTAATTATCCACCTTAATGATACAACAGAGAGAGCCCAGGTTGAAATTTAATAATGCATGCTTGCTTGAAGATGCTGAGATAAATCACAGTAGCTTGCCACTTTGAAAGCATCATTTGCTTTAACCACTGCATTATTTCTACAAACCGTATTTGAAAAAGGCAACAAGAATGTTTCTGGTATTTTCAGATATCTATTATTTCATCAGCAATAGGTAATTCAGCTGACTTCTTTTAAACTAATAGGCTCCCACTTATCAGAAATTTGATAGTATTGGCTTTGTGTCATATACATGAGCCCTCTATTTTGTTCCCTTTGCCCTGGTTTGTGCATTCTCCCCTCTTCTCATTCTTTATTCACTCCCCAATTTCCCCACATAAAGGATAGCTCTTCCTTCAGATACTGCTTTAATGAGCTTGAGGAGTTGCCATTGATCAAGGAATGGATGCCCTGTGTCCCCTGTTATTCAGTTCACTCAGTGCAGAGAGAGATGGAGCCCAGGGCTGGATGCCAAACCGAGGTCATCTACATGGGAGGACAGCAGTGACCACTGAGTCAGCCTTGCCAGTGAAAAAAGCTGTAATGATAGATTGTGCATAATTAGAAGTGACTGGAGAGGATTCCAAGGACCAGAAAGGTTAATTGTGGTACCACCTGTAAGAAACACCTTTTGTTTTTCTCAGATGTTTAACTTCTGCTTTTCCAATATGTTCCCATATGTTCTCTTCTCTTTAGCATGAAACCACAGGGAAGGGGTGATTAGACTTTGCCTTCTTATGTTCACTCTCTATTTCTTTTCGTTTTTAATGTATTCTACCTCCCACAGAAGTTTCCACGCTTCTTAGAGAAAACATATCCTAGTTTAGCATTCTGTGTACTTCAACTTTCTCCAGATAGCCTGCCTGCCCAGCCTCATGCAGCAATTTTTGAGAAGAATTTATAGTGATAAGAAAAATGAATTCTTTGAAGGGCTGTCATGAAAATGTTCTCATTTATGCCTATGAGGGAGGAAAAAAAAGATAGATATCCAAGCTTAATGCCCTTTGCAGCTCTTTTGGTTTTGTGTCTGTGCTGCAGGATAAATGTTCACAAAACTACACCAGGAGAAATCTTTAGAGAATTTGAACACAATAAGTGGAAATCTTGGGGGGGGGTGAGGAAAATTGAGTACCCATGTGATGCTTTACAAAATGCATTCAGAGTGATGCAAATAATAGATGAAATGAAGGGAAGTCACAAGAAAGTCATTCTTTGTTTCTATTAATTTTGATCAAGGGTAATAAATCAAGCAGGAGAAACGTTTGTAGTCAAGGATTCACAGATATCTCTATTGACAGAAGAATGTGGAAATCGGTTGTGATAATTATAGGGGAATTGTGTTTTGGTTTTGCTGAAGATTTCTGTAAATGCTCTTGGTAAAGAGTAAGATGTTCATTCTTTGAAAAAGAAAACTTCCTCTTTGAACAACAGCCATTTGCCCTTAGAAAGAATTGTTCAGAAAAAATCAAAGTAATTGTTCCCAGACACAAATGATGACAACACCGGGGAGCACACACTGGTCAATGACAGGGAATCTTTCCTAAACGCATATTCCATGCAATGGGAGCGAGGTCATGGTAGAAATTTTCTGACCAAGCCAAGCCAGAAAACCAAGCAAAGCATACAGAATTTCAAGAGAAAACACAAAGAGAAGAAATGCAATTACCAATACACATAGGATTACGGGGGGAAAAAGTTAGTATAGTTACACATTTCCAAATTTAAGAATGAGTGAGAATGTAAGAAAGAATGGACTTTGAAAAATGTCTGTTGTCAATAGAATTATTTTAAAGATGGATTTGGTTTAATTATGTATAAGCCAGATTTCTATGATTATATACATACATATTATTCATTATATTTTGCTTTAATCACAATTTTGAGGACAAATTTTGTAATTGTAAATTAGATCAATTGTTGGAAAGTATCTGTAAGACTGCTGATGCTAATTATTGGTAGTAGATAGAAGTCCACCTTCTAAAATGATTTGCTCTTTGTTACAAGAGTCCAAGGGTCGGATACTTTGCTATCCCCTTTCAGTCTTGAGTTTTATTTTTTTAATGAGTACAAGAGTTAATTAGTGGTTGTGTACTCTGTCTGCATGTTCTAGCTTATAGCCTTACCATTGTAAATTTCTCTGCACCTCCCTTCCTTAGGATCATTAAAACATCAGCTAGAGCTGTCAACAAAACTAATTGAAAGCCACTTGCCTTAAGGATCGTCCTAATGAAATATGGGGGACTTAAATAAAATTCAATCAATTTTCTAACTTCTTGTGAATTACTCTTAGCTTAGGAAGAATAAAAATAAAGACCAAAGGAAGTTCACATAACACATTATCCAAGCAAATCATGTATTAAAATGGTTTTGTCCCACCTATATCTCAAAAATTCTGAAGAAGAATGAGTTTCCCCTAAAACTTAAAGTAAGCAATACTTTCTAAAGCAAAATAACAGTATAGTAACAATATTAAGTTTCTGAAGAAACTGTGCTTTAAAAAATCCAAATGGTAAAGGTCTGAAGAAAAAAGACACATAGGAAAAAAATTCACAAGAAGTTAACAAGGAATAAAAGGCATCGTATTGTAAACAGTGCCCTTTTAAAGAGTACTAAAACTATAAGATGTGTATTTGTTATGGGAATGGGAATCTGAAGATCTTCCCTGACCCTTGGCCCTTTGATGGGCATAAGTGACTCTGAGAAACTTCCCTGATTTGAAAATATACTCTGCCCCCTAATAGACTGAATGTTCTCACATGGAGCCTGTGGTGGGAGGCTTATTTTTCAAGAATGTCTATATCTTGTTGCTTTGTGATTGGGCAGTGAGTGGGTCAAGAGGATTGTGACATTCTCTGAGCCAGGAGAAGGCTATATATACCCTGATGTGAGATTTTGCTTTGGAGCTAACTTTGAGAAGAGTTGTTTAATTTGACCAGATGAGACTCTGGGCAGCTCTTGAGCCCCCCAGCTTTGAAAACCCATATGTTGATGCTTCCCTCTCTGGTAACTAACTAGATATAGATATAATGGTCAGATAGCTCGAAGCCTGTCTGCTGATCTGTTTCTCTGTCTATATTTGTTGTCTGCTTGTAACCTCAGTTTGTATTCTCTGAAGTTCGGGGTGCTGACCTTTTTCCCCTGAACTAGTTAAATGACATATGTTTGATTAAAGCAAGATTGTTAATCCATTTTGAGTTGCTTTCCTTTAGAAAAGCAGATCTAAGAACCTGTGCTAGCAGCCATCCTGGGTATGCTAGAGTGCTTGCTGTTACAGTATTGTGTGCTCAACTATAAAAATGAGGTATCTAAGAAATAAAGGACTTCTCCAAGTGAGTATACAAACTCTCAAACATATGAATACAGTGAAAGACGTATTCCTTCTGACTCTCTAGTCACAACATTATCAGGTCCTCCAACTGATATTTGCATTCCTAACTCCTGAGTTCCTTCTCCTTCTTCAGGCAGCAGCCACTCCTGGCTTCAGCCCAGTCCTCATGCAGGCAGCTTACCATTCCTGCTCTCAGCTCAGCGAAGTCAGCATGCAGGCTGTTTTTTTCTCCTGTTCCATGGCTCCACAGATTGACAGCTGCCACAACTGGGAAACCAACAATTATCCCAGCCCCCATACTTTCCTTTTATTCTGCAGATCCTGTTCATGATGCCATTTGTAGCAGCAAGTGCCCCAGCATCCCCAGGATGGCTGCCAACACAGGTTCTTAGATCTGCTTTTCTAAAGGAAAGCAACTCAAAATGGGTTAACAATCTTGCTTTAATCAATCAGATATATCATTTACCTTGTTTGGGGGAAAAAGTCAGCACCCCAAACTTCAGAGTATACAGACAGAAGTTACAAGAAAACAGAAAAAAAATATCAAGCAGACAGGCCTCCAACTATCTTGATCATTACATCCATACCTAGTCAGTTACCAGAGAGGGAAGCATCAACATCTGGGTTTTCAAAGCCAGGGGACTCTCAATGGCTGCCCAGAGTCTCATCTGGTCAAATCACACAACACTTCTCAAAGTGAGCTCTGACCCAGAGAAATGTAACAACCCTCTTGACCCACTGCCCAATCATAAAGTATCTCCTGAGAAACAAGCCTCCCACCACAGGCTCCAGGTGCCTAGGGGCAGGGAAGATCTTAAAAATTTACATTCCTATAACAGGCATCGATCTGAGTTCCCTCACCATCCTGGACATCATTCTTTAGAGGTGCTTGTCCATGTCATTCCTAATATGTGATAATCAGTATGGAACAGATATGATATGACCGAGAGAGTTTAATGGGACTATTTAATATTAATAATAATAACAATCACAGATAGCATTTATATAGCACCTGCTATTTACCAAGCACTGTGCTAAGCACTTTACAAATATTATCTCACTTGATCCTCACAAAAGAACCTTACAAGGTAGGTGCTATTATGATCCACATTTTATAGTTGAGAAAACTGAGGTAAGCAGTTTAAATTACTTGCCCAGGGTCACATAGCCAGGGTCTGAGGACAGTTTTAAACTCAGGTCTTTCTGACTCCTGAACCAGTCCTCTAATCACTGTGCCACTTAATGACCTGGTATGTAGATATTCTGCTTCTCTTAATGTAGTCTAAGATGACTTTGGCTCTATTTTTGCGTTTGTTTGTTTTTGGTGAAACTATTACTCTGTTGAGATATATGCGTTGTCAAGGTTTTTTCACATGAACCATTAGATATGTTTTCCCCAAAGTGAATGTCAGTTTCCAACTTTTTTAAATTTAGGAGTAGAACTGGGTGATTTTGGTGGTCTCTCCAACTCTAATAAGTTAGAGTACTATGATTTTGTTCAATTAATTCTTTAAACTCCAGTTTAAGACTTGAAATTTCTCCCCTTTAAATTTCATCATATTAGATTGATTCCCTGGTTACTTTCTATTACAACCTTTGTGGATTTGGATTCATCATTTGCATGTTAAATATTGTTCCTACCTTTATATCAGCAACAAATAGGATAAGATAAGCATGAGAGCTATGCTTTCTTTGGGTCAAGGATAAACAAATATTGAAGGAAAAAAGGCTAAGGATGGCACTCCACCAGAAACCTTCCCTCCAGGCTGACCAGGTTGTTATTGCTATTATTAAATGTTCCAGTTGAACTCTATACTGGTTGTATCTCATTTGTTCCATCCTAACCATCACGTTTTAGGGATGTCACTGACAAAACACATCCAGAGAATGATGAATAGGGTGGTGAGGTAATTCAAACAAACAATTAGATCAGTTGTTTAAACAATTCTAAAACTATGCTATTATACAACCATCCAAACCACGTCATTAATTGCATCTTTTTCAAAAGGCAGCTAGGTAGTACAGTAGGTAGAGTGCTAATTAGGTCAGGAAGACCTGAATTCAAATCCTGCTTCTGGCATTTACTGGCTCTGTGACCCCAGGCAAAGAACTTAACCTGCCTTAACCTCAATTTCTTCATCTGTAAAATGGGGTTGATAATAGCACTTGTCTCATAGGGTGGTTGTGAGGATCAAATGAGAAAATTCATATAAAGTGCTATGTAAATGCTAGTTACTATTAAGGATATCATTTGTCAAATGTCCTGCTAAAATACAAGTATGTTATGCTTATGAATATCCTCTAATCTGCTATTCTAATAATCCTGTTAAAAAAACTAATTTAAGCATGACATATTGATGAACCCATGCTGATTTTTAGTGATAACTGCTTCTCTTTCTAAGTACTGACAAATTATCCTTTTTGAATAATGACTTCTAAAATTTTGCAGGGATTAAAGTGAGGCTATGGTTTTGCGATTCTAATAATTTCCTCTTATTAAAAAATTGAGTAACATTTGCTCATCCCTTGTTCTTTGAAAATTTCCCCATTCATCAAGATTTTTCAGAGATCACTCAGCAGTCACATACTTTCAGTACTCTGGTCTCGGGGACTAAAATTTATTAAGGGTAGGTCCTATACTTATCCTGGGTGTCCCTTCTCTGTTAGTCGTTGTGTTTTATATTTCCTCATCTGAAGATCATTCTCTTAGGTACTGAAAATAGAAGTTAATTGAGAATCAAATGTTTCTATACTGTATCATTTTTTTTCAACTGCTCACCTTAAAAAGTAGTCCTATCCCTTCTTGGAGCCTTTTCCCATTGTTTATAAGTTTCAGTTTATAGGAATGCTTTAGCATTCCTGACAACTTTAGAATCTGTCTGTATCTAGGCAAATAATTTTGGAATGATGAATATTTTCCAATTTCTCAGAATGGACAGAGCATTGTAGATGACTAAAGAGGTCACAATTGGGAAATTTCTGAGCAGATATGAGATAGAATCATCAAGCTCACATGCCAAAATGCATAGCCAGGGATGCAGAATGTCCTCACAGGAGCATGGCTTATTAATATTCAGGGTTACCTCATTGTCTTTTCTCCTTTTGTGTTTTAATTTTAAAAATATCTTTTGTGTTTATATCACCTTCATTTAAATATTCATTCTTCTTCCCTCATCTTCTTGGAGCCTTTTGAATAAGACATAGTTTTCCATTCATTGAAAAATTGTAGACCTGAAATCCCATTTCACTATATATCAGCCAGTGAGGCTGAATCTACCCCCTCACATTAAGATTTCTCATTCATTTTGTTTGTTTCTTGGATTTATGCTATGCACATCATTATATAGAGCATCATTGCTGTGCTGCTTCTTGTATATTGTGTCCTGTGAATTTCTGGATTTTTCCATTAATAGTCTTGTTCTATTATTGTGCTTACTATTTGGTACATAAGAAATTGTCTTTGTCCTCCTCAACGTTCAATTAAAATATTTTTTGATCTGATCTGCAAGTCTTCAGTCAAATATATTTTCTCATTCCTTCATTTTGTAATTTACTTTAAAATTTTATTTTTATTTATTTTACTTAACAATAATCCATTTTCTTTCTTTATCATTCCATCCCATTGGGGGAAAAATACAAAATTTCTAACAAATATGAATGATAAAGCAAAATAAATTTCTGAATTTACCATGTTAAAAATATGTCTCAACCTGCACTGTCATTTCATTACCTTTATGTCAGGTAGCATATTTATCATGGGATCCCTAAAAATGTGGTTGATCACTGCATTGTTTAGAGTTCTGAAGTCTTTCAAAGTTCTTTATATCTTTATAACATTGTTACTATAGAAATTGTTTACCTGGTTCTGCTCAAGTCACTCTGCATTATTTTACACATTTTTTAGTTTTTTTAATTTAGCCTTTTATCATTTCTCATGAAACCAAAATACTCCATTACATCCATATATTATAACTTGTTCAACCACTTTCCATTTTATAGGCACCCCTTTATTTTCTAGTTCCTTTCTATGATCCTGTGACAAAAAGAGTTGCTAGAAATATTTCTGCCCATATGGTTATTTTTCTCCTTTCTTTAACCTTTTTGGAGTAAAGCCTTAGTAGTGGTACTTTTCAGTCAAAGGGTATACACAGTTTAGTACCATTTTGGACTCTTTTCATTCTTTCTTAGATGGAAGATATTTGGGATCAAAATCCTGTTATTCTTGTGTATGTAGCCCTGTACAGAAAACCAGATCCCATTTTCTGACAATATCTTCTAAGATAGCTCTTCACTTTCCATATTCATTTTTATCCTTTGAATCCCTTATCTTCAAATAGCATCAGTGATGGAAAAAAATCCTGTTCTGTAAGGTCTTCCTTCTAAAACTTTGTATTCTCTAACAATACAATATAGATTTCTTATGAGGCCATTCTTTTTCCCCATATGAATGACCAGAAATAGGTAATTGTTGTCACGTTTGCTAAGTTCCAGGAGTCTGTCTGTTATGACCAGGATGCATATTCCAGGAAGATGGCGTATGACTTAATTTTTCATGTCTGATTGACACGTGGACACCTTGGTTTCCATCATCAGGGAGTAAGCAACCACTGGGACTCTTTTCTTCTTCCTGCAACCACTTGATATCTTCTGGTAACATCTATTGATTTTCAGCATTATTAGCATACTATGAGTACTAGTGCAGTACTGTTGTTTGCTATCCCCTATTTTCTGTACATGGCCCATCTACCTCTTTGTCCAGTCATATGTTTCTTGAATAATATCTTTCATGTAACTTGAGTAGATGTCATCTCTTGATAAGCAATAGAGGAAGAGCTGATAACTTATTAAACATTTGTACCTAAATTGCTGATTAATGGTTTCCTGGTAAACTTGATAAAAGTCTCCAGTCATATCATGATGGGTTCTGTAGTTGACCTTCTTCTACTTGACATTTTAATCAGTGACTCAAATGTAGTTATGAGACATGTCAACTTGAAAGGATTACTCAAGTGGAGTATTCTGGGCTTCTGACCTTAGTACTGGAATGTTTAACATTTTCATCAATGAGGCATCCTAGTGTAGGAAAGATAGAGGTCTCTAGACTCAGGGAGACCTGGCTTCAAGTCTCCCTTCTGCCATACACACTGGCTTTGTGATACAGAGAAAATATGTAACTTCCCAGGGCTCTTGTAAACTCTCTTAGATTATGAATTGCAAAAAAATGTTAGCAATCTGCATTTGTCTATATTTTCCCATTTTTCCCAGACCAGTGAAATCCCTCTTCTATACCAAAAAATTTAAAATGAACATGAATAATTTCAGCAAAGTCATAGATGGTGGGTTTATGAACTTTATAGATGACACAAACTTCATCTGGAGTTGTTTTAGTTTTTATTTTTTTTAATCTATATACAGACACATACACATGTGCACATGTACACATACTCATTCATTTCTAGGATCATAGATTCATAGCTGGAAGGGGACTCAGAGGTTATATATTCCTACACCCTCATTTTATCAGTAAGAAAAAAGACCCATGGGGTGACTAGGTGGCACAATGAATCAGAGCACTGGCCCTGGAGTCAGGAGGACCTGAGTTTAAATCTGGCCTCAAACTCTTGACATACTTACTAGCCATGTGACTTTGGGCAAATCACTTAACCCCAATTGCCCTCCTAAAAGAAGAAAAAAAAGAAAAAAGGCCCATATAGAAATTATTTGTTCAAGGTCAACAGGTAAGGAAGTAGCTAAGCTCTAATTCAAACCCAGTTGCTCCAGCCCCCAAATTAGTGCCCTTTCAATCATGCCTGTCCAGATCACAAAAGATCTCAGCTATAGAGGCAGCAAACTCAAATACAAAGGGATCTCTGCTTGTCTTGTTGACTTAGAAAACCACAAATAAGATGATTTATGTCATATTGTATTTATTTTGCTAAATATTTCCCAATTATATTTTAATTTGGTTCTGCCTCCTTGCTCTACGTAGACATCGAGTTTGACACCTCTGAGAATACTGGACCAAATCTCACAAGATAGTTTTACACGAGTATATTTTTGGAAAGTCTTATAAGTACAAGAAGGTGAAGGTCTTTCTAAAAAGCAGCTTATTTGAAAAAGATCTCATGACAGCAAACTGCAAGATCAGTATACATCTGTAGCATTATATGGCAGACCAAAAAAACTGATGCTAGCCTAGTTATGGAATGATGTTAAGAGAGGCCCGGTTGCCAGTCAGAGAGAAGCAATAGTTGTACTGTACTCTCTTCTAGTTAGATGGTATCGAGTATTTCGTTCAGTTTTGATTGCCAAATTTTAAGAATGACATTGATAAGCTGTAGAGTGATCAAGATAGTGAAGGGCCTTGAGATCATGACATAGTCATGATTGGCTGAGGAGTCGAGAGGTATTTAGCATGGAGAAGAGAAGACTTAGCAGAGGGTGGAATAATTTTTGGAAAGGATTTGGAGAGATACTACATACAATAGGGATGAGATGACTTCTGATTGGCCACAGAGGCCAGAAAGAGAAACAATAGACAGAAGTTATAGAGACTTATTTAGGCTCAATATAGGAATAGAACTTCTGAACAATTAGAACTATTCAAAAGTGGAATGGGGCTGCTTGGGGAGGTAGTGGATCTCCCCTCACTAGAGGTCTTGAAGCACAGGCTGGTTGATTACCTGTTGATGATCATGTAAAGGGATTCTTATTTAAGTATGAGTTAGTACTAATAATAGCTAGCATTTATATAGTACTTTAGGCTTCACAAAGTTCTTGCATACATTATCTCATTGGATCCTCACAGTAGTCTCTTAAGGTAGGTGTTATCATTAACCCCATGTTACAGATGAGCAAATGGAGCCTGAGAGATTACCCAGAATCACAAAGGTAGTAAATGTTTGAAGTGGGATTTGAATTTTGGTTTACTTGAGGCCAAGGAACACTGTATCTTCTGAAATGAATGAGAACTTCTGAGGTCCCTTCTAACAAAAGATTTTGTGTTCAAACAAGGACTGATGACCATCTGTCATAGTATTGTTTTGCGTAAAGTGTACTGGGCATAGAGTCAGGAGATCCGACTTTGAATCCTAGGTTTGTCACTCTCTTTGTGATCTTGGGTCAGTCATCTACCTCTCTGAGCTTTAGTTTCCTCATCTGTAAAATGGGGGTAATGCCATGGGTTAAGAGTTCCTTAAGTTCAGAACTGTCATTTTTTATAATATCTCAGCACCACCTCACACCTTAATAATTTCAAAGTCTTTATATACCTGAAATAATTTCTTAAATATGAGTTATAATCATGATGTTCAGAGAAATTTATGAGTGAGGCCAAATTAGATGGGTTTTAGTGCCCCTTCTATTTATTCTATTATTCTATAAATTACCATTTGACTTGGGAACAAGGGAAAAGAATATGCTCTCTAATTCCTCTCTAAAAACAGAGTATTTGCATATAATGGAATGAAGTTAAAAAAATAAAAGCATGTACCTTAACAAAAGATTGTCTCATCAGTCAACTAGATCAAATTGAAAGTAAGATTTCCTAGTCAAACCAGTTGTAGGAAGTCAGTGAGCTCTATGCTGTAAGAACATCAAAGATGCTTTATTTTCACTCTAACAGACTGCCTGTGTGGCCCAGTATCAACATAATTGTAACTCTTTCAGCTAAGGAGGGGAAAGTCTTCATTAAGACAGTCATGACTTAATCATTCAGCAACTTTGACAGGGTAGTTAGATAAACCAGATTGTAGCCCATGTATAGAATGACATAATAATTAGCATAACAAGCTAAATATTTTTAAGATTCTAGTTATAGTAAAAAAATATCAGTCAAGAATAATTATCATAGTGTATAAAACTTTCTATTTCTTTATTATTATAAATTGTGGAGTTTTATTGATGCATATTTTATCACAGCACTCTAGCCATATGTGATCTGAAGATTCAGAGCTTTTCCCCAGGGACCATAGTACGGATATAGATAATCAAAAATTCCTTTTATCCTCCTTTCAACCGAGCCACAGCTCAGATTGAAATTAACATCTTTTACAATGAAATACTAGTTGATGGCTACGACTGAATTTGACAGCTGAAGAGGCAAAGGATTCATTCCTTTAAGTCTTAGATTAATTATACTTCATGAAGTTAGGTACTGTAACTATTATGGATGGTCAGTTATAGAATGTAAGAAAAGTTGCTTGAGTACATATTGCCTATCATTTTAATAGAAAAATCAGGAATTTGGTCTTTCTATGAAATTTTGGAGGTCAAAGATCAAAAGTGTCTCCTAGTCAACATCAAGACAGACCTCAAAAACTTTGAAATGTCTACACACTAAAGCAAGTCTTTTATCAGATAATATTTTCATTCTCTTTCTAAACTCAGAAACAATGCTTTCCTGATTTTTTTTTAGCTCACTATGAAAATAACTCAACTTTTTAAAGTGTTTATTTTTGCTAAGATTAGTGAGCTTCTACTGTCAAAACAACACAACAAAATGGTGAAGAAAATGAATAGTGATAGAAATGAATCGTTCAATACACATTGTGGGGCAGTGTGGCATAGTGGAAAGAGGAGTGAATTACTAGTCCATTAACCTGACTTCTAGTCCTCCCTTCTCAGAGTGATTCTTTTTTGAGGGAAAACTAGACCATCTTTTACCTCAATTCTTGCCTAGTTGTTATTCCCTGAATGGTGTTCTCTCAGACAAACTGACACCTGGGACAGACCTTAACTTAAAAAGGCCGAGGTCCCAGACTGCATCACCAGACATGGCCAGTTATACTCCAGAGAGTGAAACTGGTGACTTTACACAGCCCGGGCCTTATTAAATCCAATTCACTTGCTAGTCAAGACACCACCCTTCTGATGTTATTGCTTCTTTTTGAGGATGAAGGATGAACAACAACAAATAGTTATGATTCTATGTGTAGATATCAGTGTGACTATAATCAAGTCATGTCACGTCAGTTTACTCATCTGTAAAATAAGGAGTTCAGCCTAGATGATTCCCAAGGTAATTTTTTACTCTAAAATATTACTCAAGTTTTTCAAATGAAATTGTATAGGCAAACATTTATTTCCAATATGTAACATTATTAGTTGACATGCCATTTTTATCCAATTTCAATAAATTACTCTTGTGGCAGGCTACATCCCAGAGAGATCAAAACTTTGAATTTAGATGCCATTTCCCATCTTTTATTAGTTTCTTTTTCCTCTGCTATGTATTTCAGATGGAAGGTGTGTATACCTGCACTGTACTTATAACTATTTCAGAATGTTGTGATTAATTTCTAAGGCTGTTCACAGCAATATGGTTTGAATAAGGATGCTCCCAATTCTGAGGGCAGAACACCCACCTAGATGCTGGGTCTTTAGATATCAAGAGAAAAATAATTGTTAGCATACTTGTAGGAGCCGATCTTTTAGAAACAAAAGCTAAGAACAACAAAAGGAACATACCTCTCGACACTGCAGAAACAGAATGGAGTCAATTACAAAAGCTGTGGGAAACTTTCATTAAAAACTCAGAACCCTTCAAAATTAGCCAGTTTCCAGGATCTCTCACAGAAACACATCTCGGCTCAGGGGGATTCTTTCTAAGAATGGCTTGGTATCAAGAACAAATTGTAAATGAGTGTTTTAAAGAAGAGACTATTACACAATCCTTCCAAATTCCCTATAGCAGTGAGAATCCTTCAGGATCCCAATACTAGGTCCACTTCAGATGTCAGTTGGATTTGTTGTGAAGCCTAGAGGATGAAGGTCAGACAACAATTTTTTAGTTAGTAGTATAAGGGCAACATTGGTGGAATATGAAAGCCCATAATGCTGGATGGAGGCAGTTAGGTGGCACTGTGAATAAAGTGCTGGATCTGGAGTCAGGAAGACCTGAGATCAAATACATCCTTTTATGGCTGGAACAGAGTAGGTGTGGTATAAATGCTAATTGCCTTCCTTTCCTTTCCCCAGAGGACACATGGTGAAAATTGCTACTCACCTCCTGAGAAGTGATGAAATGAGTGTGTGAAATATATGTGTGTATACACAAACACATTCACACAAACAAATCTATCTATCTATCTATATATACATGTATAGGAGAGAGAGAAATGCATGTTTATTACAAAGATTTTGTTTCTATCTTTTCCTCAGTGCTGATGTGGCAAGTGGGAGGGAGAGAAAACAGATTTTTGTTAATTGAAAAAAATAAAATTAAACTAAAGAAAAAAAAAAGAAAAAATTATCTTCCTCTAAAACCAGTTTTTTCCCCTGTAGTCCTTGCAAGTCACTGCAGGTGCTCAATAAATGCTGATTAAATTGCATCTTTACTTATTTTAATACTTACTTCAAGGATCAATGATTTTATTGTTGTGGGTTATTCTGGCACACATGCAAATTCATTTCTTGATTCCTCTACAACTTTAGTAGACAATTTAATGAGTTGCTATAGGCCCCCAAATTTCTCACCTGGTTAGTTAGTCCTTGGTGATGAATCTCTTTAGACTTAAAAAATCAAAATGTAAGTTTTGTGCATGCCTAAACTACCTAGAATTGTATCACCCATGTGGAAGACTCTTAGGACCTGCTCCTCCAGAGACAGAACTGGTGCATGCCCGAAAATTGTTTTTGGACTTACCATGTGGTTCGGAGAAGCATTTTTTCCTTTGACTGCATAGCCAAAACTGTGTTTTTAAATCTATCTGCTAAGCACAGTCTAGCCAAAAGTGAGTTTTTAAATCTATCTAAGCACAGTTACACTTATCCTGGCATTCCCATCTAGTGGTAAAGGATTCATCCATTAGCAGGTGAAACAATACAGTAAAGAGAGGGGGACCTGAGCATCATATTCTTTCTTTTAAGCAATGTGACCCAAAGAAGTATACTTTGTGTTTTGATCTGTTTCATTTGTCAATTTCCATTCTAGGAGCAAATGTGGAATCCTCAGCCTAGGAGCTCAAGGCATGGGGATTTTAGAGACTAGGATTCTAGCCTGGATGCTATAGCCTGCCCTGCAGGGAGGTTTGAGGAACAGTGGTCTTGGATACTGGGGAGGGGGCTTCAGGGAAGGGCACTTTGTAATTTAACTGGATGAGACTAATGCTGTCATTGGAATTTAACTGAGTTAGACTGAGAGTTTAAATTCCATTTCCCTTCTGAAGAGGTATACAGGAGGGAATTACGCCCCAAAGTGTTGGGGAAATGCTTGTATACTTGCCCTTGCTAGTACATTTTGAAGTAAATATTACTTTGTCAAGGTTAATGTGATACAAAGTGGTTCAGTAGAACTGGGGGTGGGTGGGTGGAGAGTCACTAAAATCCCTAAAATGTAGGAGGAATACAGTTAATGGAGCCTTGAACCAATGGAAGAGAAGAGAAACCTCCAACTCCCTCAAGGTACTAGAGAACTGATAGGGAGTTGTAACATAATTGACCTTCATGTTTCATAAGCTTCTAGAGGAAAGCAACTCTTTTTTCTTAGTATCTCTAGTACCTCTCACAAATTAGTAGGTAAAATAATGTTTGTTGAATTGGAATGAATTAACTAGATACCTACAATGCAGACATAAGAGTTCAACCTTGAACTCATAATCAAAGTCTTTATAGTGTCATGGAACCTACCAAGGCTTGTATCCTGCTGACATAGACTTCAAGGATCCAAGGTAACCTTCCATACCACAATGAGAAAGGTTTAGATGGAGGAGTCCTTTTATAGTTAATGCAAAACATATATATGAACAGAAATTAGGTAGTAGATGCAAGTCTCCCATTCACAATACAGTTAACACCACCGTCAGTACATAGCAGGTCCCTGAGGCCACAGTAAGACTAAAAAGCAGAATCCATCACTGTTATTCCCTCCTCCTTTCCTAGGAAGGGAATGGGTGAGAAAGTTTTCAAGCAAAAATGAATGGGATAAAGCCACAGCTAACAAAGAGATATGGGAAGGAAGACAAGATTGTAGAGCAAATGCAACAGAATTCAAAAGGAGAATATTTTCATTTCAAAAGAAATGTGGGGAAACAAAATTTTCTTTTCTTCATCAGTTCACCAAATACTTATAAAGTACCATTTATTTTACCAAGTACAGCACTACACGATAAATAATGTAAGGAGGTAGTTTTCTTTTACTTTTAAAATATACATACCTTTTTTTTTTTCAAATAAAACCCCATTTTCTCTTTTCCCAATGCTCTGACCGCATTGGAAAAAAAAAGAAAAACAAAACCTTCATAATGAATATGTGCAGTCAAACAAAAATAGTTATCATGTAACTTCCTATGACTTTCCTTCTTCAGGCTAATCATTCTTAGGTTCTTCAACCTATCCTCAAGTTACATGAACTCAAGGCCCTTTTTATTATTTTGATTGCCATCTTATAGAGTTTTTACAGCTTATCAATGTCCTTTATAAACTATGAATGCCAGAAATGAAAACAGCATTCCAGATGGAGTCTGACCAGGGCAGAATACAAAGGGATTATCAGCTCCTTATTTCTAGAAACCCATTGCCACCAAAGACCATTGACTAGGACTGTGTTTACAATTCACAAAATACAGAGGAAGTTGGTTTGGCTAGATTGCAGAGTTGTGGTAGGAGGAGAAATGTTTAATGGGGCTTGAAAGATAAGTTGGGGTCAGAATGTGTAGGGCTTTAAAAGCTAACAAAGTAGTGTACTCTTGATTCTAGAGGCAATGGGGAGCCACTGGAATTGATTGAGTAGGAGAGCCACATGGTCAGATCTTGATTTCAGGAAAATTACTTTGGGAGCAACCTGTTTGTGTGTGTGTGTGTGTGTGTGTGTGTGTGTGTGTGCCGTGTGTGTTACAGCTCTCCATCTTTTCCACTTTGCCAAAATTTATACTTGCCATCTTTCTCGATCTATCAGTTTAATTGTCCAAACTAAAAATGATAAAAAAGAAACAAATTTGTTCTGATATGATGTACTTTTGCTAAAGACATACTGGATCTTTGTAATTTTCTCCTTTTTTATTAGATATTCATTGATTAACTATACCTATAAAGGGCCAGTCTGAAAATTTCCTAGGAATTCAAATCAAGCTCATTTGAAAAAATCTTCTCTTGCTCCCTCCCCTGATTTTTTTGAAAATCAGAACATCTTCCATTTTTCATCTTTTGAATATTAATGACACGGTTTAGCAATTATATCTACCATTACTTTGGGTACCCAAATTCCCCAGGTTCCAGTGACTTTAATCAGCAGGGATAGTTAGGTTATCTTTTACTATATGCTTAGTTATCTTGGTATCAGCTTCCTATTAATTATTATTGTTCTGTCATTTCCAAGTAAAAAGCCATTTTTCCTTGGCAATAAAAAAAGGCAAAATAACAAATGAGCAGTTCTTCCTTTTTCCTGTCATTTGTTAGCATCATACCAGTGACTCCAAATGACAATCCTAAACCTTCCTGGATCCTCCTCTTTCTCCTTAAGTAACTAAGAACCCTCTCTGATTTCTGTCAGTCTTGGTTTTCCTCCACTGCCTTCGCTTATTCAGAACTCCAGCACTGATAGCATTAGCACATAACGATCCCATGCAATATGGAGTGCAAGCATTTTTATATTCATTTGACATATGGGAAATTGAGGATCAGTGAGATTGAGGTCATTCTGATTGTTCTGCCAGAAAGTATCAGTGCTGAGACTTGAACCCAGATTTTCTACTATACAAAGATTAAAAAAAAAAGAATTCCTGTTCTCTATAAAAGTAAATATCTTGTGTGTGTTTGTATACCCTATATTCATTATATTTTCTTTTGGACATACACACACACACATATATATACATATATGTAATGTGTGTGAATACATAATGAACATTTATTAAATATCTAATTTGTTCCAACACACTATGCTAAGCACTGGGGGTACAAAGAAAAGCAAAAGCTTAGGACAGCCCTTGTCCTCAAAGAACCCACAATCTAATGGAGGAAGACCACACAGAGAAAGAAGTTAAAAGAGAGGGGGTGCCTGGCTTGAGGGCATGCTGAAGATCAACTGCCAGGTAGGAAAGATGAGCTGACATCATTGGGCCCCTTCCTTTAATGGAAGACATGTGAAAAGCACTTAGATGTCCACCCTCTATCCTCTCCAGTTAGAGGGAGAGAGGAACCTAGGGAACAGGGGATACACAGGGGTATGTGTGTTTCAGAGATAATGCAATCTTACAGGAAGATAAGTTGCTAGAGACAATGATGAAGGTCAGCCACTGAATTGGAAATAGTAAAATAGTTCCATTTGGCCCCCTCCTTAAATGGAGAATCTGGGAGGACAATCCTGACTATATTTGTTTTAAATTTATTTTGTGCATGCGTATAAATACATACACATACATACATGCATATATATTTATGGACACACATGTATACATGCTTACTTATTTATATACATATATATATACATACACACATTTATTTATAAATATATAGCTTCGTGCAAAAGGGAGAACTTGGGCTGTATCTTGAGAGAAGGAAAGTTTTTTGGGGGGTGAGGGGCTATGTTTGTGCCAGCTATAGGAATGGAGGTGAGGAATGACCAGCACAAAACTAGAGATGGAATATGGAATGCTTGCATGCCTAGAAGAGAGGGACATTCTAGTTTGACTAGAAAATATGGAACAGAAAGTTTGGAATGTTTAATTAGTCTAGACAGCCTGGGCATAGGTTGGGAATATCCTGATACTCAGCTCACTTCCCTAAGTCTGCTTCTTATGTTCTCGTGTAAGTTGTGAGCATCAAACTTCTCCACGTATATGAAGAGTAAAAAAGAGTACTTTGGCATTTCTTAGGAAATGTCTATGGTTAGCATTCTTAAGGAATTACTGGGAGGAAATTAGATGGCAGAAGGCAAAATTTAAAGATGAGGAAACCAAAGCCTAGAAAAGTTAAGTGACTTGTTCAACATGACAGGGTAGTAAGCAGCAGTATATGTAATGTAACCCATATTTTCTGATTCCAAACCCAGTACTTGTTAAATTATGACTACCTCTCAAATACCCCTCTCCCTTTGAGTCACTTTGCTGAACTGTCAAATAGAGATTATAATAATTGCAAGAATTATTATGGGCAAAAAAAAACCCAAACATATTATGTACCAAAGTGCCTTGAAAAGTCAGTGTCCTACATCTATAATTATTTAATCAAACTCAAGCAAGATTTTGCAACTATTTAGGATTTTAGGGAGTTGTAGTGATTTGGTTAAAAAAAAAAGAAGACAGCAACAAATCATCATGGATAGAGGCATTTTTCAGATTTTCCAGAGTAGAAGGAGTATAGTTTTGAAAATTCTCAAGATTAAGAAGGATTTTATTTAGTTAACTCTTCCTTATCCTTGAGGTGAATGAGCTTGAGGTGTAGGTAGTAGTTGATGGAAGCTAAAGAGATACTAAATCACCTAATGATTTATCTGAGACAGATCTTGAATTGAGGTTTATTGACAAGCCTCATCTGCCTAATTATAGCTTTGAAGACCTCTCAGCTATTTCCTTTTCATGCAGAGAACGTCTTTGAAACAATGTACATTCTAGTGTTCCCTAAATTAGGAAAATTGACCAACAAGTTGATCCCTGAAGTAGTCTGTCTATTAACAACAGGGGAAACCACTTAGCTTTAATGTCCTAAACATAGGTACACCTTTACCTACAATACTCTGGGGTGATTATTAACCTGGCCCTTCCCATCAGGAAAAGTTTCTATGCAGTCTTTGGTCCTAAGTCAGTTCCTTTGCTCCTGTGACTTGATTATTTTATTTGAATCAAATTCCCGGAAGGTCAATTACACCTGTATTTAAGAGTAAGTATACAATCTCACTATGGAGTCAAACATAAATCATTTCTGATGATCCGTGGTATTGATGTACTCACTGCTTGTTCCCTTCCTTGTTCCCTTCCTCTCCTCATATCCCCCTCAACATGAATTATCCTGAGTCAACTGCAGTACTGTAACTAAGCTTATATTTGCCTAGATTTCATTCCAAGTGCTAAGTTCTTTCCCCTTTTGCCTTACTCCAAAAGAGAATGTTCATGTCTAACTTGCATTAAATTTTACTATTTAAGCATTCCATGAAATATGCTACTTATAAATAAAGAATACTTGTCAGAAGCTCTGTTCTTCATTTAAAATAAAACAATTTCTCTGGGTTCCTTTTTATAAATTGTTTATTGTTCAATATGGTGGTAGGTTTTGGAAGCACTTTCTTATTTTTAATGTAGTCAGTGTGGTTTAGATGTTTTCTGTACCCTTTTTTTCAAAGATACATGATTTTATTTCGGTAACTTAGTTAAAAATGTAATGGTTTAGGGCAGTGGTGGCAAACTCAAATAGAAATGGGGGCCATTAAGTTGTATATAAGGATCGCTATGGGCTGCATATTGACTTAGAAAACCACTTATTACTATAACCTGTGTTATGTTGTATTTTCATTCATTTTGTTAACTATTTCTCAGTTACATTTTAATCTGGTTCCCATGGAAAGTATTATGTTTCACATGCCACCTGTTGACCAACTCTTTGACACTTTTAGTTTGGAGGACAGGAGTTGGCACATCTCTTTAATTTAAGGCTGATATGTTATGGGATAACAGACTCAGAACTCCATCTTGAGAGCATGGAGGAAACATAAAAATGATAGAATGCTTTCTCTTCCTCTTCTGTTGTATATCACATCCTCTTGCTCCAGTTGTCGAGGCTTCACAAGGAAACAGAATTTCTGGTTTTGTTCTAGGTCACAGAGCCATAGACAGAGATAGAGACAGATACCGATGGCTTTGATTCTCATTTGATCAAGTAGCTTGAAAAATTGAACAATCAAATGGCAGTAGTAATATTCCTTACTTATTTATTGCATTCTTGAATGCTGATAGAACCTCTTTACCCTTTAATTTCTGCCTTTTGCTGGTGAATCCTGAATAGGTGGAACTCTTCTGTACTACTGCAACATTTTCCAGACTCTTCTTGTCCCACATCCTTAAAAAAAATTGCCATCGCTGATATCCTGGGGAGATTCTTCACCATTTAAAGCTTACCTTCATTACTTTCCACACCTTCTTTCACGTATCTTAGCTTGATAGAGGCTTTTACTCTGGGACATCTCCACTAAAAGGATAGCTTGGTTCACAGTGGGGAGTAATTCTCACTTCAAGGGCACTTTAAGGGAAAAAAAATGAAGGTTGCCCCTAAGAAACAAAATAAAAATCTAGAGGAAAACCTGTGAATAAAACATTAGTGTTCTAATCTCGATTCCACTTCACAGTCATATAAACGTTCTTCAAGTAACAATTTGACATCGTGAAATGGTGCCCTGATGAGTAAATGTTATGGTAAGAAGCTCAGCAAGCCAGTTATTTTCGACATGTGCCTGAACTAGCTGAGAACATGAGGCACACAACTACTTCATTAAGAGCAGAAGACACCAATCATTGACAGCTGAGGAAACAGACTTTCCTCTCAGCTCTGCAAGCATGGATCTTTGCAATGCCTCCTGCCTTTCGGCAAAACAACTACCCTGCAGTGAGCTGCCTAAGATGCTGTTTTAAGTCAGATGATAAGCCGCTTGACCCCTTCCAGCTCTAAGCCCGATGATTTCCAAGAATTCTAAACACTATGGACTTCAGCAAAGTGTAAAATGTGCATGGAAACACAAGGGCTACGGTAGCTACTAAAAGCCCTTCTCAGCTTAGATGCTTAAACAGTGGGAACAAAGCACTATTACCTATTGCTGATCAAAGTTGTTAGATTTAATTTGTAGATATAAAGTGTTTCTCAACTATGTGTTAGTAAAGAAGCTGTCTCCAGTATTTTCTCATAAAACTGTTTCTAGCACTCCATTTTTGACAGTGGTTGGAAGGCAAATTTATCTTAGGCAGAAATCTGAAAAGCAAGGTAACCACCTGATGCGCTGTCGTGTAGCCCTCAATAACAGCTGTTAGGAGAGGGGCGTGTCTATTGTCTAAACAAGTGTGACCATGAAAAACTTCTTGCATCCATCTATAAAAAATAAAAACAATTACATTATTTTCTCACCAGTCTTTTGTAGCCTAAAAACCTAGGTTCTAATGCTACAAACTACAGAACATCTATAGTGCTAAAACCAATCATTCTTATCCAGTCCAGTGTGTATTTGTTAAGCTTGTACTCTGTACTGTGCTACATGCTGGAGATAAAAGGCATGGGAAATTAGCCAGAAACACATTTTGGCTACTTGGCAATAGTTTTCAGATTTTAAGCACACAGATTACTATTTGTTCTAGTAGAAAATTCTATATCATGCCTCTAAACCAAAATGGCAAATCAATAGGTATTCATGCCTAAATGAGCAGCTCTCATGTCCCAGAAATTAATACTATTTCAAGAAAAGTAATGATTACCTGTGAATGCTCAAAATCATCAGGTTTAATTTTGAAAATTAAATATGAAAATTAAATATGAAGTTTTCAACAAAGTCATTGTTAATAAGGGTAGATACAGTTAGTCTTGCAAAACTATCTAAAACTCAGTTTTTGATAGGTTTTTAAAAGTCATTTTAGTTTTGGGAAGATAATCTGAAAACAATGAATTGCCAGATGCCCTATTTCATAGGCCTTAATCATAAATGTTATTAGAGATTTGTTTGATTTTTAATTAAATCTGGTCATGAGAAACTTTCATTCATTACTCCTTGCCTCTCATTCTACCCTCTGGAGCCAAGCAAAACAAGTCTAAACCTTCTTTAACATCAGAGGTATTAAACACATGACCCAGAGGGCCATAACACTCCTGACTACTCAGGAACAATATTAAAATATAAGTAGGAAATGTTTAGCAAAATAAATGACTATAATAAAACATAGATAATGTAACATTTAAAGAGTAAGTCAATATGCAGCTGAAGGGAAGGAACCTTATGTACATATTATTGGCTCCCATTTCTATTTGAGTTTGACACCATTATTCTACATGGCCCCTCAAGTACTTGAAGATGTGTTTCTCCTTAAGTTTTTTTCTTCTCTAGGCTAGACATCCTCAGCTCCTTCAATGGATCTCCTTATGTCGTGAACTCAAAACACTTCTTCATTATGGTTCCACTCTTCTGGGAACTTTCTAATATGTTACCATTCTTTCAAAAAATGTGGCACTTAAAATTGTTGCACTTATGTTTTGATTTTGAGGAGAAAAATAGGACAGTGATAGATTGGTCATCTCCCTAGTCCTGCATATCAAACTGGGTCTTGATACAACCCCAGGTTATATTTTCTTTCTTGGCTACTATATAATAGGCTACTCATACTGAGCCTGAACTTTTTTTTCTGATGAAATGCTATTTAGTAATGCTCCCCCCATCTCATACTTGTGAAGTTATTTGTGACACAAGACTTCTACACCTATCTGTGTTAAATGTCCTATTACTAGATTCTGTCTAATGTCCTTAATTAGCAAAAATTTTTCTTTTGGATCCCAAACCTTTCATTGAGCTTAATGTTATCTACAAATTTGATAAGCATACTTTCTATGCCTTTATTCAAGTCATTGATAAAGATACTAAAAAACACAAGTCTATGGGACACCCTACTGTATGTAGACTTCTACCCAAAGTGATATCAAACTATTGGTAACTATTTTTGGATTCTACCATTTTACAAATTCACCTAATTTTAACTATTGTCCAGACCAAATCTCTCCATCTTTTCCACAAGAATATCAGGGACAATTTTTATAAAAGTGTAGCACCAGTGGATATTGTGACAGGCAGAGTTGGTCAGAAAGAAATCTTTTATGTTTTTTTTTCCTTCATGCTAGGTAGGAGCAGAGCTGAATCTTCCCCAGATCTTTCCTATTTTCTCTGTGGGGAGTAGCTTGGGGGTGGTAGTATGGTCTTTCTCTGACCACTGACCTCTTATCTCTACCCTTTTTTCTCTCCAGAGATTTTATCAGTTATGCTCTTTTGCAATAACTAGTTCATTTTTAAGGCTAGAGCAATATAATGGCCTTCATGTTCACGTGGCATCTTTCTCTATTTTACAAAGTTTATGTTAGAGGGGAAAAAAGTGTTAATATGGTCACAGACCTTCCATTTAGGAAAATCCAAGGCACCTCCACAACATACAATTGCAAGCTACAAGGAAAGAAAGGAAACAAACATTTATTAAATGACCATAGTATACCAGGCACCTTACAAATATTATCTCATTTGATCTTCTCAACCGCCCTATTAAGTAGGTGCTATTATTATCCTATTTTATATTTGAAGAAATTGAGGGGGAGGTTAAGTAATGTATCCATTAGCTAGGAAGGACCTAAGGATGGGATTGAACTATTTGACTCTAGACCCAGTGCTCTATCCACTGTACCACCTAGCTGTCTACAGGGGCAGTCTCTTTAATTCTGAGCTCCCATTTATGCATTGCCTTGCTCCATTAGAATGGGAGCCACTTAAGGGTGAAGATTGTCTCAGTTGTATTTGAATCTCCAGTGTTTGCTGTAGTTTCCAGAATGTTGTAGACCCTTAATAAACAAATGAATAAATAAATACACAATATGTATGTATATACATATATATACCGTGTTTCCCCGATAATAAGACACTGTGTTATTAATTTTTTTTGGAAAGAAAAACACCAGAGGGCTTGTTTTCAGGGGAGGGCTTATGTTGTCCTGCCTCAGCTCTCCTCTACGGCACTGCTCTCAATGGCGGCAGCAAGCAAATCACTGGGGAAGAACAGGATAAGGCGCTCACTGCTGCAGCTCTGATTGGATGCAGCTCGGAGCACAGTGTGCGTTTCACGGGGGGGGGGGGGGGGGTGCATACAGAGGGTACCGTAATGTAGCGCAGGGGATCACCTTCACTACAGTAGCAATCTCAATAGGGCTTATTTTCAGGGGAGGGCTTATTTTAGAGGAATCTTACACAATAAGGGGAGGGCTTATTTTTGGGATAGGTCTTATTATCGGGGAAACACGGTATACATATACTCACACATACATATATACACATTTATGTTTATCTGTCTATTTATATATATATGGGTGTGGGTATGTATATATGTATATGTGTGTATACATACATACATATGTGTGTGTGTCTCCTGTCCCTAACAGGTTTGGCTCTCCAGCCTAATTTAAATATTTATTTATCTCTAGTTAGTGCCAATCTTCTTTATGTTTAAGGTAAAAATCTTGGCATGGGAAATGCTTATCTTTAGGAAGAAACCAGAGTATGTTAGTACCTGTTACTAGAAAAGCAAAGGAAGGGGGAATGAGGAATAAAAAAATCAGACTTCTTTGGTTATTTCTCTTATTTCTTGAAGAGATTGGTGCAATCATTAGCTTCAATTTGAAGTTATTATATTCTGCAGCTTATATTCTGAGATGTCCATAGAGGCCCAAAGACCCTCTGGAATCTCTCCCTTCTCTGCCAAAGATCAGCTTTTCTTTCACTTTCTCCTTTCAGGCTCTTTCTAGCTTAGTTCTTTTAGTCCCCAAGTGGTGACTGGGGACGACACTCTGTCCCCACTACCGTTTCTGCAGATCAAATTTTACAGTTCCCATTCCTTCCTCTTAGACCATAGACTTTGTGTGTTGCCTTAAGGACTCCGAGCCATGATTCAAGAAGGTGAAAGTACTAAATCCCTAAACTACAAAATTCAGGGAGCCACGAAGTTCTCAAACCCTTATTACAAGATCAATGACCTTGAGATAAACTTTTACAAATTTCCCCTAGTCTACATTATACCGTGGATCAAGGGAAAAAAAAGGAAATAATCTTACTCTGGCCAACCCTCTCCTAGACAAAATCATGCTCACCCTTTGTGATTGCTGCTTCCTTTTCTAGGTATTCACTAACCATCTCATTAGAATGAAATACATCCTGAGTTTTGCTAGGAGATGAAGTTCACTGGCACAGAGTTTAAAAGAGGAAAACTCTTGCTTTATTAAAATCTTCTAGTACCTCTTCCATTCTTTATTATCTTTCAAAAATATCTGTCTCAGCTGCCAGTTTTTTCCAATATCCTTCCCCAAACATGAATTCCAGAACTGAACACAGTTGAACACACAGATGGATTCTGACCATTACAGTTCACAACAGAATAATTAATGTATTTCATTTTAGATCTTGTGCCTCTCTTAACATAGGTTAGTCAGCTAGGTGGTGCAGTGAAGACCTAGAGTAAAAAAAAAACCTTGAGTTCATATCTGGCCTCAGACACATACTAGCTGTGTGACCCTGGGGAAGTGACTTAACCTCTGCTTGTCTCAGTTTCTGCAACTATAAAAAGGGGATAAGAATAGTTCCTGCCTTATTGGGTTATTGCTATGATCAAATGAGATAATATTCGAAAAGTGCTAACACCAGTGTCTGGCACATACTAGGTGCTTAATAATTACTTGTTTTCTCCTCTCCAATGTTGTCTTAGATATATGGACTACTATATTAATTTAACTCTTACTGAATTTGGGTTCCACCAAACTCTCCAGATCTTATTCATTTGAATTGTTGCATAGTAGTGGTACATAATTGTTGTATAGTGACCTTAACTTCATATTTTACTTTTGAAGTTGAATTTTTGGAGATTTGTTGATTTTTGTAAGACTTTACAGTTATTCCTGTTAAATTCACTGTTATTAGGTTTGGTCTATCATTCCATCCTGTCAGGAATTTTTCTTTTCAGATTTTGGATCCCTACCTCTTTCTTTGAATTTCTTGCCTATCCCAACTTTGTGAAATCTGTAAATGTGATAAGCAGCCTATCTATGCCCCCAGATCCTACTACTTGGAAATATTGTCATCCTGAAAGACTCTATCAGTAGTTTTAGTAATCACATCTCATTAGTACCTTCTGTTCCTGTAATTGTAGGGCATAACCATGAATTCCAGTACCTCCATATAAGAAAGGGATCCAAACCAGCAATCTCATTTCCCACCCATATCTGTACTCTTTTGGACTTCTCCATCAGCCCTGTGTTCATACTTCTTCCTCTTCCCCAAACCTTAATTTCCAATTCTTTTAATGTGTTGGCTTTTTTTCCCCATTTTATTTTAAGCTCCTTGAGGACAGGGAGTATCTTTCTTTTTTGCTTTTTGTAACTGCAGCGATTAGCATAGTGCTTGGCAAACTAGTAGGTTCTCAATAAATATTTATTAGTTGACTGATCTATGCTTTTTGTACAAGTCATTGATAAAAAAAATATTGAATAGCATAAACCCAAAATAGACTTGAGGGGGCATTCTAATGGAAATCTCCATCTAAGTTGACATCAGCTCATTCGTGATTATTCTTTATGTCCAATTTTTCAATGAGTTTCATAAGTACCTATCTATATACCTATACTGTCATCTATTCAGCTTTTCTCCATCTTGTCTACAAAGAAAGCATAAGAGGCTTTATCAAAGTTATTTTCTGAAAACTAGGTAAACTGTTTACACATTCTTTTGATACATTAATCCTTGTTTAAAAAAGGAAGTGCTTAGTCCACAATGATATGTTCTTAATGTAATCATGTTAGTTCTTTTTAATTGCTCCTTCAATTTCTAGATTTTTATTAATCATTTCTTTAATAATACTTTTGAGTACTCTTCTAAGAAGCCAAGCCCCTTACAATCTCTTTCCCCTTTTGAAAATAAGGTTATATGCTCCTTTTAAAGTCTGCTGTACCATTCCTATTCTCCACAGTCTTTCAGAGATCAGTGTGAGCACTTCAGCAATCATATCTGAAAGTTTAATTTTTTTAAGAACTCTAAGATGTAGATCATTTGAATCTGCTAAATTGAAATCATCAAAGTCAGTTAGAAGCTCTTTTTATTTATCTTGATTTTCAGCTTCTTTTAGACATTTCAGATCTTGATCCTGACACTGTGTGACTATTGACAAGCTACTACCTTTCTTTGGGCCTCAGTTTCCTCCTTGTAAAATGGAGTAGTTGGATTACATCAACACTGAGATCCTTTCCTATTGTATGTTCCATTATCCATAAGTGTGGTTAACCTGTAACCATTCATCATAAAATTAGTTTAAAGAGTATTTTATTCAAACTTTTTAAAAGATATGCTAAAGTAACATATACTTCCAAAAGCAATGAAAGCTTAAAAATAGACTTTTTACTGCTCTTAAATGCCATTTGCAATATATGTTTTCCTTTTGAATGCAAGGTATCTTAAATGTAATGTCTACAATATTAATTTATTCATTCAATGAGATCCTACTGTGTGTGAGGCGTAGCATGGGTTGTTGCACATAGCAGTGACCTCTATTCCTGGTTTTACCACAGATGCTTTGTGTGACATTGGACAAGTCAGCTAATTTGTTTAAGCTTCTATTAATTCACTTGGAATATGGAGATGATAATAGCTATACTTGCCTACCTGGCAGGATTGCTATGAAAACCAAATGAGATAATGTAGGTGGTGGTACAGTGAAAAAAATTAAGTGTATGTGAGGATAAAGCACAAATTAATGGCATATAATTTTGAATCATCTTGATTATAAGTAATTTGATTAGCAAATGCTTAGCACTATTAAATATTCCATTGACATGATGAGCTGACAAATAGATTATTTTGTAATGACTCCTCAATAATTATTATTCCAAATATAACTATTTGTTTTCTATCAGTTTTGGATAGAGGCCTCTAATAATGTTTGGTGATATGGGACAGTAACCTGAATGCTAAAGCTGATTTTAATTAAGACATTTTGATGTCTTAATTTTTAAATGCCATTTAAAAATATCAGCATTAAGATATTAGCATTTTATTGTTAGAAAATTTGTTTATAAGTCTAAAATTTTTATTCAGAGGGATATCCCTAAAAGATCTTGCTTATTAATGGACAACATAGGTATAGCTGTAACTTCCTTTCTTCCTAGAGCTAATATAAATTAAGAAAATGTTCATTTCTAGCTATTCCATAGAGTTGTGGAATCTCAGAAAGAAGAACTTTAGAGTTCAAATCATCTAATCTCCCAATTCATGCAGGACAAGGGATCATCAAGTGTCTAACTGGGCACTTCCAGCTATGAGAAGGTCACTACTTTAGAAGAAAAGCTATTGCTTAATTGGATAGTTCTAGTTGTTTAAAATTTTGTTGCACTGAGCTACAATTTGCCTTCTTGTAAACCCATTGGTTTTAGATTTATATTCTTTTAATCTTATACAGATTAAGGTAAATTACTTAGCCATATGACAACCCTTCAAAAATTAAAGGCACCATACCAACAAAAAGCTCCTCTGTTTTAGATTATATAGCTCCATTTTTTTTAGCCATTCCTTATATGGCTTTAAGATTCCTCACTATACTGTCATTGTTCTCTGAAAACACTCCAGTCTATCAACATCTTTAACATAGAGCAGCCACATTAAACACAATAATGCAAGTGTGGTTTAAGTGAGGCATATCCCTTGGTGGAAATAGCACCTCTTTGCTCTGGGCACTATGTGCCAATGGAAAATAAAAATTGTGAACTATTTTTGAAGAAGTTATCATACCTTGTTGACTCACCTGTGCTCAATCCACTCAGTCTAATGTCATTGAAAGAAGGAAATATGCATTAAATTAAAATACTGTATAGGATTTATGATATAGAAAGTGACAATAAATATTTTCCAGGTGTTAATAAGCTGTACTAAAATTTTAAAAATTTGGATAACATGAATTACGTTCCCTTGTATTTTAACAACAAGGAAGATAGGGATTGTGTCCTACAAACTAGGAATAGTAATATCTATGAGAATAACATACATTAGACAGATACCACAGAGGTAGACAATAATTTAGGCTTGTCAAGCCCATTACTCAGTACATGACCTTATGAGGTGATCACAATTCTCACTTCTCCAAATGTTTGTTCACAATGTTTGTAATGGAAGATGTTCAAGTTTCATACAAAGACAAGTGTTCATTCCCACATGCTCCTTGATGCCTTCATTATGATGTTTCTGTAATTATTCATATTACACAACATTTGTTTTTGTTGAATTTAGAAGAACCTAAGTGATTTATTTTTGGTGTCTGGTAAAAATTACATACAGCAGCTGCAAAATAATTCAAGGGATGATCCACCAAAGAGTTCAAAGGAAGAAGCAAATATTTTGTGTGTTAAAAGTGAATTATGCAGTTGCAATGAAATACAACCTGCATGTATACGTATTTTGGATATATTACATATATATTACATTATTTTACAAAATGTCAATATGTAAATTTAAAATCCATGTAAAACAAATGTATGTACCACAACATAAATAAGGGTATTTAAAAGGGCTTTAAAATCTTTTTTCAAGATCTTAATTTATCAGTCTGAAATGGGAGCTTTGAAAACTAGACTTTGGTCATAATCAAAGATGCTGGCTACAGAGCAAAAAGGCTGAAATGCAGATTTCTCCATGCTGTTTTGACCACAACTTAACTCTAATCCTTGAAAACAACTCTCTCTGGGAATAAGGGATAATTGAATCTCAATGCTAATTCTATCCTGTTTTTTTTGTAATTAGAAACTTCCAATTGTGCCAACACATTACACCATGTACCATCCATCCAATAGAAAATACGCAAGGGCCATCTTATCTTTGGAGCTTAGGTCAAACCTGAAAACAAAGAAAAAAAAAACCCTAAATGGCCAATGATTTACCAATTTTATTCTTTGGGTCTTTATCAGTCTTTTTCAATTCTGCTTCAAGATTTAATTGTTATTAATATGGATTATTTTATTTTTAGGATGAGGCAAATAGGAAGATTAAACAACTAATAGCAAACATACTGTAATTGATATTAAAGGTACCTAAGGGTTAAATTCCTGTTGTCCTGACAGGTGTTCTGTACAAAATGTTGTAGTCACATATTGTAGGGTCTGACCATTTAACCACATGACAAACAAACTCCTCTATGACAACCAGATGTAGGCATTGCCATGGAATGAAATTATCATTTTATTAATTACCCTTTAATTAGTTGATACAGCAGAGAACATGCAGTAATTTAGTCATAATTGGTTTGACTAAGACTCAGTACTTAAAGGGATGGAATCTGTTTCTACGATTACTTGTTATGAATAACAATTGTATTTGTGACAGTGCAATTTTATTATGGAGATATAGTGTGCATTTCAAACTTCTCTGTACAACAGCACATTCAGCATTTAAGTACAACTCAATGTAAAAAAATCAAATAGGGGTTTGTAACTGAAACAATCATTTCCTACTGTCCCCTGAGACTCTAATACAAATGATTATGATTTTCACTGTCAGTCAAGTCCACTTATCTCTTGCTTTTCATTAAAAAGAACAACAATATCCCATGAATGTGGTCAGTAGCAATATGCAGTACTAAGAATGGTGTAAAGCCTTTTGAATTAGCCAGTTTGATTAGATTCAGTCCTGATTTACAACAAAATATTTAGGATTCTCTCCTGGTCTTTTTATTGGCAAAAAGTAGAGGACTCTTGTCTTTGTTCTCAAAGAGTTTGCAAAATGAATCAGATTTTTATTAAAGTTTTCAAGAATCTTGATAAAAGGCAAGATTCTCTTGTGTCTTAGACATGTCCTGCTATCTTTTTCTTTTTCATATACTAAGGACATGGAATAAAACTAATGCTATCTCTCATTTAGGGGTTTCATTTTTTCCTGCACAATTCTGCCCTCTCTGGACAGTGTTGTCATTTTCCTACCTTCCCCCCTGTACCTATATTGCCAGCATAGGGATATAGCCATGTACCAAGCACTTCTTTTATAATTCTTTCTAAATTTTTTTTATGATTAAAGGTACTTAAAGGCTGGTTAGAGCATTTATATATCACAAATAATTCTGGGTAAGCCTCTGATTTAAAAACTAAAACTGAATCAATCCATATACAGTGAAGAATGTTCTTAACTAGACAGCACTTGTACAAGAGTACAAGGTTGACATTTTGTACTAAAAGACCATTTAGTAAAACATGAGTAGCAATTAAATAAGGACATACTAACTTTCCCATTAGAATAGTGTATGCCTAGAATTCAGCATGGCAATATGTTTTAGCATTTTTTAATTACAAGCAGCACTGTTTACAACTTGGTCTTTGGAGATTGTTTTTTTGCCAATTATTATATGTGTGCATTTACCCTTCAATAAACTTTTCTGCCTGCTTGCTTATTCCCTTTGGGTGTCAGATGAAAGAATGTGAAGGTTTGACAAGATAGTTTTGCACCTTTCATACAAAGAGAGGAAATATGCTTCAAGAATCAGATATATGGCAGATTTCTCTGATGCTTCCCTCACTATCAGTTCATTTGTATGGACAGTGACAGTTCATCTCTGCCAATATCATAGGGATTCCTTCTCAGAAGAATTAAGATTAAGCATTGACACTTAAATGTATTATTTTTGTTGGTTTAAAGTTGAGCACTTTGCACTAACAAATCCATGTGCAAATCAAAATTCAATGTGTCTCAAGATTCATTGGTTGTAGAATTCTTCATTTCTCCTCTCTCTTCCTCTGCCTTGGGATACTTATGTTTTGGAAGCTCTCTACTTCTCCTTATGTCCATTGTCCACTTCAAATTCTTCATAGCCTACATAGAAAGAACTTTTGACAGTAGCATCTTAGCTATCTCTTAGTTAATATCAATGTCACAGTTTACTGCTTATAAGGGCACTATGCTAAACTATTTTTACCACTTAAAGCACCTTCTTTTTTTGTCACCAAAGCAGCTATAAGGATATAGGTGAGGTTATTTCTCCAATTTATTGTGGAAGAGTAACTGCTATAAGCAATTTCTTCTGGAGTTAGAAGAAACACATAGAAAAGAAAGGATTTATTGCTAAGAAAAAATCTTGTATAGTTCTTCGAAAAGTGTTCAAGCTGCATTAGAAATGGTATTGTTTGCTTTTATTCCTGCTGAGCTGGCACTATATATATAACTAAAATTCATTAATTCCTCACAGTTGAAATTATGGAAATAGGAACAAAAAAAAGATAGGAAGCCCCAAAATCCTAAATGGAGCCACTCTCACTTAACTATGTCCAGACTGAAACTTGGAGGGAAAAAATGGCAGAAAAATAGCTCAATTCCATATGACCATTTTGTATGGATACTGCCTTTTAAAACAGATCAGGACTCATTTGAGCTTTTTTTAAAGAACTTGTAGAGTAAAACAAGTGAAGATAAAAGTGATAAATGTTACTTTTCTATTTTTCTCTCACTCTCATTTTTTTAACTGTGCACTAGTGATTATAGCACTGCCAGATCAGAATGAACAATTAACTGTCTAATTATTCTAGTCACACCAACCCACAATGAAATCTTTATTCAGTGTTTACAGCGATCTTTGGCAGAGCCTGTCTTGCTGTTTCTAAACTAAGAAAAACTGCACCCTTTGGCTCGTCTCAGTATCAGCTGCCTTGGTTTCAGCATTGGATGCCAATAATCAGCCTTCTTTTTCTTCCAAAGTGGGCATTTTTTAGGGTGAAAAGACCTATTCTCATCATCCTTCCATATATTGTGACTGATTTATGTTCTATCCACTGGGCCTCTTCCTTCCGTATCTTTTTACATTTTTCCTCACTCCATAGAGCAACACCGGGCAAAACCCATTTTAGGTCCAACATTGTAAAAATACTTAACCAAACATTGCCCACAGCTATCAGGGAAAGAAAAATACCACCATTGGTTTATTTGTAGAGAAAACTCAAGGGAATCACTTTCACTCTACCAAACTACTCATTTTCTAGCTCAAAGGTGTTCAATAACTTCTCCACCAGGGCATAATATATCTACTTTTCCTCAGTACACTTTTCAGTGACTTTGAATAAATAGTTTTAAATAATAATGGACAGCTGTAGATCTTCACAAAGCTTGACTATTAAAAAAAAAACACAGGTAAATCATGAAATGGGTAAAAGTTTTTTTGTTCCTGTTATAATGAAAAAGAGGGAGAGGGGCTCTATTTCAACTAAGGCATTCATGTATAAATAATAACTTGTCTGCCTTTAGTGAAAATTACTTGCCAAAGCTCACTCTTGATAGACTGACAGATAAGCAGAGACAAAAAGAAAACAGAAAAAAAAACCATTAGGTGGCTTCCTTTTGCAAGATGTTGGAATGACTTTTTTTGGACTTGGGGGTTTGGCGAGAGCAAATGATGATACCCCTCTCTGTACCTTGTGCATACATGGTGCAGTGCTGCTTCAACCCCATTTAAGATGAGTTTTCTGCTGTCTTGGGATGCTACTGTCCTCTCTTTATGTGGCTATACCCCAGCCCTTGAACTTTTTGAGCGATCATTGGTTACTACATTCACTCAGCTTTCCAGGGAAGAACTGGGTCATAAAATTTTACAGGAGAGAAAGCTGGAGAGGGCGTTTCAGTAGTATAAACACTGATTAAATCCCCCAGAAAATCTCCCCAAATGAAAGTTAATATTTCTCCAAGTATGCACGAAAATGTCAAGAATGCTAAGTCATTTTTATGTTTGTAATTTCCTTTTCCATTTTAATTTTATACTGTCACATGACATGCATACTAAAAATGAATGTCTTTAACCCCAAGTGTAGCAAACTTGTCTGGAAGTTCTTGGTGGACTAGGAAGGATGGATTGATTAAGCCATTTCCAAGGATGCTCAAAACATTTTTGATACAAAAATCTCCTCATTTTATTTTGGCATTTCTCACAATAGCCATAATAGAAAGGCGGGGAGATTACTGACTATATTTTTCAAATAGGGGAAAATTGAAATCCTTACAGGGAAAATTACTTGCCAAAGGTCACTCTCAAAATCAGTGACATAAGTACAAAATAAAGCCTAGTGTTCTAGCTTTGGTTCACAGTCTATAATACTTTATTCCCACTGTGCTTTTTGATTCCTTTTTTCTTTCATTCTTTTTTTTCTTTCCTTCTCTGTCCCCCTCTACCCCCTAACAGCAGCATAAACTCACTGGGAAAGACAAGAAAACCTGACCTCAGCGCTGGCCACCTTACTTAACTTGAATGCTTTGCTTACAGCCCCACCACTATCCTGACCCCATTCCTCTTGCCATATATTCCTGCCATATATAATATTCTAGGTCCTTAAAGAGTAGTGAGGGTTCTCTAGAGACAAGAAGCTGTAGGTGCAATTCACAGGCTTCCTTCTGTATTTTCAAGCAAAGCTCACTGTGCCTAGTGAGCATGCCCAGTTGGACTGCAAGAGTCACAGTGACCCTTTGGTAAAAATTCCACTTCTCTGAGGTTGAACTGAGGGGTGAAAGGAGAAAATAAAAGGGAGCAATGTTATGGGTCAACTATCAGTAATGGAAATGATTTAGGAATCTAATATAGGGATGGCAGGAGACGAGGGGAAACAGTTTTGGAAAAGTATCAGTATAATAGTTTTGTTGAATGGACACGAACTCTGGGTGAATACCCGTATGCTCAGGGGCAATTTTAGCTAGTATTAGATTTACCCGCACCTTGAGGAGAAATGGACAGGGGTGGGGAGAGACGCTAGATGATTTTTTTTTTTTCAGAACATTGTGTACTTGTGTGTTTGGTAAAATAAAGTAAAATCCCATTTGATGCTGTTCTCCCCAGTTACCCCATCCCTGATCTTCTGGGTCTCGCCTGGGATTCACTTCACCTTCCGAACAAGATGCGTTCTCGTCTTCCCAGGTTTTCTCTCTTTATTCCCCTCTCAGCACTTGAGAACCTGGAAAACGCTCCAGCTTCTGGGCGGGTGGAATAATCAGCACTGGGCATGCTTGGTACCCACGGCAGGTTTGCTTTTGTAAGCCTGAAAGTTTCCCATGTACACCCTCCACCCCAACCGCCAACTGGGAGAGTTCTTTGCGGGGAGCAAGGTACAATGGTAGGGGGAATTTGGCGATGGTCCTGCAGGTGACAGGGAAGCCGAGAGTGCATGACAAACCCGCCTCGTCCCTCCTCATCCAGTCCAGCCCAGCTCATTAAAGGGATATGGGGGTGGCATCGTAGCCCCCAAACTCAAGGAGCTTGATTTATCAGGCGGCCCCAAAGAGAGAGAGCTTCCTGACTTGGACCTTCCAACTATTTCCAGGGCCAAAGTCTCACTCCCTCTGTCTTTTCTGAGGGAGGATTACCCTAAATGTGGCTGTACCCAGCTGCCGCCCATTGCTCCTCAAGTGATCAGAGTAGAGACGCTGCCTCCAGATGGGAAAGTTGAGGCCAGAGCCCAGGTGTCCCCCTTCTGCCAGCTCTCAGTACGGCGGGAGCTCAAGGTTCCTTAAGTACCTCAGATCGAGCCGGTACCCACCCTGACCCCTCTCACCCCTGCAGCTATGGGATAGCGCAGATCGCCGTCTCCTTCCCCCCAGGTCACAAAGCGCTTTAAATACTTTTTTTTTTTTAAATCTTTAAAATCGAAGTCTCCACAAAACATCTACCTCTGTCCCCACACCTGTCACCTCACGACATTTGGGGCAGTTGCGGAAGCCGCAGCACATAAGAGCAGGCGACAAGCTTCATTCCCCCCACCCCAGCGCGACCTCCTCAATCCCCAGGCCAGATAGAGCGCAATGTTAGCTGACCATTGCTGTGCCCCGAACCCTGGACAAGGGGAGACCCCAGAAGCCGCGACGTTACCTCTCCCAGCTAGTGACTCCCTGGAAACCTTCAGTCCCGGCGGTTCGGAGGCTCCCTCCCCGGGCTCCTAGCTCTCTTCACATCACTGCACCGGCCACGGAGAGCTGTTTGTGGGAAGTCCGTTCCCCTGTTTCTTTCTTCCTCTCTGTCTCGGTCTCTTGCTTTCCTTTTCCCTCTCTTTCGCTGGCTTCACTTCTCCCCGCCCCCACCTTCCCACTCCGCCAAAAGTGTCACCGCCTCACTCCCTTCTGTATCTTTTCCAAAGTATCTGCTGAGGTCCCTCAAGAGTTAGGTCGAAATCCCCAAATGGTCCCCTAAACCCAACAGCGCCCCAGTCACTCCCTTCTCCAGTCCTCAGGTGCTCAGCAGGGGGATAGTGATGTAGAGTGGTCCAGGTTAAAGCTTCCCGAGCTGGGTGCAGCGACCACTTCTCCCTTGCTCTCTCCCTAGTCTAAGTGGCTGCTGCCTGCCTCTGCCACTGGTACTCATTCTCCTGCTCATGAATATTCTGACAGAGCCTAATGCTGTTGAAGTAAATTGAATTAGCCAATTGGTGCCAAGAATGTGCGCTCCTTCCTTCTGAGGAGCTGTCTGGAACACCACCAGATGAAAGCAATTAGTGTCCAGTTGGCACCCTGCAGTTTAGACACACTAGTGAGAGGCAAAAATGGGTTAATTCTTTAGTATTTAGATATTGAAAGTAAGTGCATTTCAATGTGTAAACCTCTCTATGGTCTGGAAGAATAAGAGGATTTGGAAGTGGGGAGAAGAGCTGGGGATGGAAGTGGGAAAGTATTTGTTATCCAGACCTACCCAAACCATTCAATGTACCCAGCTCTGTAGCTAGAGCAACATAGAAGTTTCACTGTTCTAAACCATAGTTCTGGAGGAGGCAGCTGAGAGGGGAGGATAGAAAAGGACAGGCAGAGATGATGAGTGAGGAGATGAGAATAAAGCAGAGTTCAACCCAGGAATTGAATATAGAAGGGACTAGAGTGATTTAGAGAACGGAAGAGGAAGACAGGAGAGTGGGAGAGATACTAAGAAAATCTCACAGAACACTTCCCAAGCATTCAAGTTTTCTTTCACTGTTAACTAAGAGTCTCCTTGACTATACAAGTTTTATGTGTGGGAGCAGGCAACTTCTCTACTTTTAAAATAAATACCTATCAACTCTTATAGAAAACCATTTATAAAATAATGATGATTATAATGGTGATAACAACAATGAAAACCACTATGATGATGATAAAATTATCCCTCTCCCTAAAAAAGGTAACTGTTTTCTTCTTAAGAATATAAGGTGAGATGACATTTCCAAGGTCCCCTTTTACTTCTTTCCTTAACCAATTTTTGTTTTACCTTTATCAACTTTCCATCCCTTTCAGAATGGATTCACAGACTGATCTTGTATTTTTTTTTGTCGGTCTTATCCCTTTACCCACTCCACTTTACTTAATCTGGTTAATCATGGCTGTCAACATGTATATTATTTAGTTTAACAACATTTTAACATATTTTCAAATCTAGAAGTCACATGACCATAGATGAAGCTCTGGAAAGGACACCAGAAGCCATTTGCTTCAAGTCTTTCCATATACTGATGAGGGAACTGAAGCTTAGAGAAGTGAAATAATTTACCTGAGGTCATAAAAGTAGAAAGAGAGAGAGGTGGTAGTTGAGCCTGTCCTTTAAACATAGAGCCAATACTCTTTTCCTTTCATTTGATTTAATCATTCTCTTCATTACTGGAGGATTAGTCAAAATTATCTAAATACTATGAGTCTGTTGGCTTCAAAATAGAAATAAAGCTTTTGGGGGGGGAGTAGTGTGTCTAAATTTTATAGATAGAGAATGTCTTCCTAATATCTTGTGTTGAATTCCTATTTTCTGAAGATTAAAGTATTGCCATAATGGGACACTATTTGCCCAAAGGATGTTTCAGCTTTAGTTTACGTGTTTGGGTGTTCATTAGTTATTTTTTTAAAATTTTCTTCCCAACCCCTTAAAGTGGGTGTTCCTCACAATTCTTTCTTTGAAAATCTCATTGAATCTCATGGACTTTTAGGCAAGTCTCTCCCCCAAGGTCCACACCAGCATTTCTAAGTAGAACTGAGCTCACTATAGCCCCAAACAGAGCCTTTTATCTTTTCCCTCATGGCCTTTTCTTTAACTTCTGATTTCATTATTTCTGACTGTCATTACCAAATACCTTATCTTCCTTGTTCAAATCATTGGTGTTATCTCTGACTTCTCACCTGATATAGAATAGGTTACCATGTTTTACTGATTCTATTACTGCAGGGTCTCATATCCCTCTCTCCCATCCATTCTTACTTCCACCACCCTAGTAGATTCTCTCATTACCAGCCACCTAGACTTAATTCATTTAGACCTAAAATAGACATGCAGGGGCAGTGAAGCCCTTCGCTATATAATTAGCCCCCAGAAGCCAGTGGACAGACTAGAATAAGAAACAGAAGATGAATACAAAAGAGTAATATAACCCTATAAAATAGCATCATGTGTACTAAACACAGCAAGAGCTGAAGTTGAGTAAGAATGTCAAGGGCAATAAAAATATCTTTCTTAATGTTGGGAGCAAAAAAAGGTCAAGAAGGACTAGAGACAATTTTTGGGGTGAATAGAACACTAATAAAAGCTGATAGAAGGTAGAACTACTTAACCCTTATTTGTTCCTATTTTCTCTTTAAAGAATTGTTGTTCCCCAATTGTACCCAAATTAAAAAGTAAAAACAATTATTATTATTATGCTAGAAGAGGCAAAGCAAAAAAGCAGCAAAATCAATAAAAAATTCAGTCTAAGTCAGAGAGCATCTCATTGCCCTTGATGAGTTCAGTTGACTTGGCCAAGATAAACCGTATCCTTTGTGTTCTAGGGAAACAACAACAACGAGCTGACAGGTGTGATCACCAAGCCATCGTCAGTAATCTCGAAATATCATGTAAGATTGCTCTGGAATTATAAAGTCAGTTAATTAGCTTTGATCAAGCCCTTGCTATGTGCCAGGCACCGTGCTAAGTGGCAGGGATATAGAGGACCAGGAGGAAAAGCAAAACCAAAGCAAACCATTCCCTGCTCTCTAGGAGTCCCCTATGGGGGCTACAACATAAAAACAACTTATGTGCATGCGTGATATATAGTGGAGATAATCAGAAGAGGGAGGGCACCAGCACCTAGGGAGACCGGGAAGGTATTCTCACAGAAGGTAGGATTTTAGTTGTGACTGGAAGAGGCAGATATGAGGAAGGAGAGTGTTCTAAGAATGAGGAACAGCCAGTGAAAATTTCAGGAGTCTGAAAATGGAGTGTCTTATAGGAAGAAGGCCAGTATCTCTGGATCACAGAGTGCACGATGGGTTGGAAGGAGAGAATGTTAAAATAAGATTGGAAAGGTAGGATGACAGCAGGTTAGGCAGGACTTTGAATGCCAGTTTTGATATTGGATCCTAGTCACCACAGGGAGCCCCTGGAGAGTTTATTGAGAAGGTTCTCTCTGTCTCTGTCTCTGTCTCTCTGTCTCTCTGTCTCTCTGTCTCTCTCTCTCTCTGTCTCTCTGTCTCTCTCTCTCGGTCAGATCTGCCTTTTAAGGAAATTAATGGCCTGAAGAGAATTGAGGTAGAAAGACCAATCTTGGACTCTTAGAGTAGTTAAGGTGTGACATAATGAAGGCCTCGACAAAGGTAGCAAGATTGTCAGAGTAGAGAAGGGAGATCACAGAAGAGGTATTACAAAGGTAGAAATGACAAGGCTCACTGATTGGTTATGGGGTGTGAGAGTAAGTGAGGAGTAGAGGATGACACTTAGGTAGTAAAAAGGTAGTGTAGCTTCAACAGTAATATGGAAGCTCAGATGAATGAAGAGTTTTTCATACCAGGTTTACTTTTGGATATGTTGAGTTTAAGACACCTATAGTACATCTTGGTGGAAATGTCCAATAGGGAGTTGGAGATGTAAATCTGGAGGTCAGGAGAGAGGTTAGTGCTGGACAAAGGGCTCTGAGAATAATCATCATAGAGATAATGACTGAAAACATGTGAGCCGATTAAATAATTAACAAAGTAGTAAAGAAGGAAAATAAAAGACTCAGGACAGAGCTCTGGGAGAACAACCAACTTTAATGGGTGTGGCCTGGATGAAGATCCGGCAAAGGAGACTGAAAAGCATCAGTCAGACAGGTAGAAGGAGAATCAGGATAGAGTAGTATCATAGAAAACTAGAGAAAAAAGATTGTCAAAGGAAAGAGAGTAATTGACAGTGTCAAAGGTTTCAGAAAGGTTAAAAATGATGATTGAAATGTCTCATTTTTTAAAAGTGGAAGATAATATGTCAAACGACTTCAATTCTAGAATATTTTATTATAGATGGTTATTGAATAGCTACAAAAGCAAGAGGTAATCACTAAGAACTAGCACAACTTTTCAAGAACACATCATAGCCAACTAATCTATTCCCTTTTTGGTAAGTAGATCTGAGGAACATTGTTAGTATTTTCACTTAGATATAAGAAAAGCATTTTGAAAAAAAGTGTTGTATTCCATAATTGTGAAAAAAATGGGGAAAAATGGAATAAAATATAGATAGGACTAAAATTTAACTCTTTCTTAACTTGTAGGCCAGCTCTATCTACCTCACTGTTTCTGTATCTTGCATTATAGTTATTTATGTTTATCATGCACCACTACTAAATGCTTGACTACCAAGGAAGGGCTGTCATCTGAATTTCATATTTCACACAGTGCCTCACATATTGTTCTACACAAAGTGCATGATCAGTAAATATTGCTTGACCTGACTTAAGGAAACATGAGTATGTTGAAATAGTCAAGGATTTATACTGTCAGATGTGTCTCTAGTACTTGATTTAGGTCCTTACAAAATATGGCTTACTTCCAAAAAATCCCAAATTGGAGACAGTTCAAGATTAAGACAATGATGATACAAATGATAACATATATGTATACATACACATATACATATATGTATGTGTGTGTATATATATATATACATATATCACTTTAAAGATTACAAAACACTATCACAACAACTTTGAGAAACAAGAAGTAAAAATATTATCCTTCAGAATTAATTGGTAAAAACAAAAACATAAAAACCCATGTGCCCATAGTTTCAAAGCTACTAAGTATCAAATTCAGTATTCAAGCTCATCTTCTGACTCCAAGCTAAGGCCCTTTTCAATGTCATGTTATATACTCACTTAAGATCCTTTATATTTTGGTATAAAGAAATGACAAGTACATTTTCCTTTACCTTGTTTCTTGTTGATGTCAATCATCAACAACAGCAATGCTTTGTCTTAGAACACTGGAAATGCATTATAATTTATTTGGACTGAGGTAGAATTTATAGAAACCTTATGAAGAAAGTTATGTCAAGACAAGAGTTTTAGGTCAGAGAGGCCTCTTTAGAAAGGTCACCTAGTATATTTTACTGTCTTCAGAGAAATGAGGACTGACTCTGAATATTTGTAATTTCTAACTTCTGTCAATGAATTATTACATTTTGTCAGCTCTCCATTAAAACTTCACATTTCAAGGATCTATTATAATATAATACAATTTACATTTATGTAATACATTTAGCTTGTGAAAGCACTCTCTTGAAGTAGGTACTACTAGTAGAACTATTCATTTCTTTTTCATTTTTTTTTATCCCATACCTATGATTTCATCTAAGAAGGAAATTCTTGGTGCAGAAACTCTCTATGAGTGCAGATGGGAAACATGTTTTAAAGTCTTACTTTGGTCACTGTGTGATTCAGTGACTTGCCCATGGTTTCACAATTACTAAATATATGAAGCAGAACTTTAAGTCAGGTCTTTCTTGCTGTGAGATAAGTCCTTTATCTACCATATAATTCTGCCCCTCTTTCTAATTTTACAGAGGAGGAAATTGAGGCCCTGAAAGATTAAGTGACTTGTCCATGATAACACAACTAGTAAGTGTCAAAATAAGGATCTGAATCAAGATCTCATGACCAAAGATTCAGAATTCACTCATTATAACTCTCTCTCTCTCTCTCTCTCTCTCTCTTTCTCTCTCCACAGTGTATTTAAAATAATCATCTTTGGGTTTTAAATTATGGCTTTCAAAATATTCAGCACAAAATTAGAATTTATGAAAGATGTAATATCACCAGTCATAGAATCCTCAGCAGTCAATATTATGAACTAGAAGAACTAGACACTTCAGAACCAGGGATAGGTCCAACTTAGGTACAGCTGGACAACTCTTTGGGAAGTAATGAAGCACAAGCAGAGCTTCAATGATAAAAGGGCCTGAAAAGTGTTGTCAAAATTGGAACCATGGATATATCCATGATAGCTGTCCAAATTGATAGCTATCCAGATTGCCTTCTAGAAGATTACTCTTCATTATTAGTAAACCTAATGTCTCTAAGAACCTTATTTCAGATGTGTACATATAGTTTTTACAGAAGCTGAGATTGAGGGCTATCCCATAAATATGTAAGATAGCAGTAGAGAAGTTAAGGTACTAATAGAGTTCTCCTTCCCTTATCACAGAGACAATATCTGACTCCACCATAAAGGAAGAGAGTGAAGAAGAGGGAGAAAAAAGAGCTGCAAGTATGTGATATTGAGTCGGTGATGGTCAGGACAGTATGTTTCAGGTGAAAATTTTCCAGGCTCTGGGATATGGGAATAAGGACACCATCCACCAGTGAGAATGCAGCCAGGAGAGGCAGGGTACAGATTATCCTGAAAAACTTCTCCCCCTTTTTCCTCTTCACTTCCTCTATTACCCATATCAGACTTCTCAAATCTCATTAGCTCAAGCTCCAGTTAATTTACAGAGGCAAGAATAAGTTTCTCTTTACTCCATTTTAGTTAACTACTTTATTCTCCTTGTACCAACAAGTGTGGTTCTTCTTAGCCTTGTCTGCTCAGCAGAGTTAAAGTTTAAAATAATAATAATAGTAAAAAATGAAAAGTTAATGAAAATTTATTTTGAAATTTTCCTAAGGAGTCAGAGTCCTTAGTTTTATTGTAAGTGACAGTAATTTCAGTAATCTTGGACAAGTCCATTAACATTTCTCTGCTTTAGTTTGATGGTCTGCAAAAAAATAAAAAAGAAAATGAATAGCTATACTGGCTTGGCCTGTATTATTGGGTCATTATTGATGGCTGAATGAAATATCTGCTAGATGGGAAAACTCTTTGAAAAGTTAGAGGTAGTATTCAAATGTAAATTGTTATTCATTAAAAGAAATACTTTAGAAGCAAATATGTCTTATGAATTTAATCTCTGACTGATAAACTTTATTGGCAAAAAGGTGGCTTGACCATCATTACCCTGTTGTTTTCATTGCTTGAAAAGAATCTTTTCTTTGTTTATGAAATGAATACTTTCAAAAACACTGGTTACTGTTATTTAGGAAATAGACTGATGACCACTTGCTCCTATATCATCGATGTAATATTATGCATGGAGATGTAGTGTAAGAAGTCTTATGAGGGTGATAGTAATGGAAGTAATGGTGGCAGTGGATTATCTTTCAGCTATCTAAATATCTGTGCATATAAAAGTGTGTCTACAGGAATGGATATGTCTTTATTTCTTCCTTGGAGGACTCAATTTTTTCTCTACAGTTTAACCCTGACTATCAGTGGATTCCCATGTAGTGCGGTTTATGGTTTGACCATTGAATTGCAAGATAACAGGCTCCATACCTCATTATTATTGGCCTCCTGAGTCAGCTAATACTCTTGTAATGCAATTTGGTGATCTAGATTCAGTATTATCCATTCAAGATATTTTTGGATTTGCAATGATAATTATTTAGCAGAACTGATGACAGTCACACACTAAAAACACTTTAGTGGTTTCACGAGCATGTATTTTCCATAAATATTCATTACAGAGCAGTTGTTTCAGTATAAAAAAATGTCATCAAGAATTCCAGTTATTCAGTAGGCCCTATATTTTTTATGGGAGTAATATCTAACAGAGATAGTAGAAGATCTATATAGATTTTGATAAGGTCATTTGCACTGATTTTTTTTGTCCTCCTCTCTTCCACATACGTCTCTATGGTATAAATTCGTTCTATCTTTTGAAACTGTGGGCTAATCAGTAAGTTTTAGTTATTCTGGGAAAGCAGAATTGGTTCTCTCCTTGTTGGTACCTGTCAATGCCTGTCTATGTCTCAACGTGCTCCTGAATACAATATAGAAAAATGCACCCCACCATCACCACCACCATCACCATAACAAATAGTGCTTGTAACAATATTCCAGAAAGTTGTCACCAATTCAATTAAAATAAAAATTCTAACCTGGAATCTTAGACATTTTTAGAGGTTTTCTTTCAAATGTCTATGTTTTTAAAATACAACAGAATATAAGAACCTTCAAATGGTTTGAGTGAATGTAGTATTTGTGAATATAGTATTTGTAAGGAAAATACATGCCCTCAGTCATATCAGCTGTAGGAGAACCATGTCCCCAAACCTAAATATTAAACTGTATTGTTCCCATGAAATTTCAAGTCTCAGTTATTTTTAAAATTAGATTTCAGCCTGAGAAAACACCAAATGAAATATATATGACAGCTTTAATGATATGAAGACAGAAGAGTATGTCCTTTGGTTATGTCATACTCAGTGGCACAAATCAGAATTCAGATACTATCTAGTATTTTGGCTTAATATATCACCCCTAATCCTAGTGTCTCCAGAGATTTGTGTAATATATTGTATGAGTCCTAGAAAATAACAATACATGAGGTCAATTTTATATTTGATTTGTAGTCTCGCAATTTTTTTTTTGTTGAAGCAAAACTGTCCCATGCACATTATTATTTTTTTACTGTTTTCTTTTTGTCTAAGACAACTTCTTTCATAGGGTCATGTTGAAATAGTTTCTCTTTGACTTTCATTAAAAGTAGTTGTTTGGAATACATCTGTCATATAGAGCCAAACATTAAGATGATAGAAATTCCAGAAAGTAAAGTTCATAATAACACAACACATTCTACCTTCAGATAGTCAAGATCAGTAGTCAAAGTCTTGAATGGGGTTCCAGTCTCAAAACAACAGGTAGGATATAGCCTATTATTTAATAAATGAAATTAATTAATTTAAAGTAATTAAATATTTGGGTATTCTTAATACTTAAGTAATTAAATATTCATAAAGTAATTCAGAATAAAGAGGAAAGAATAGCTTGAAATATTTCCATGCTAGTATATTCACATGTGGACACAAATAGTATAATATATATAAATAGCCACCACTATTCTTATACATACAAAAAAGTTCTTTGGAATTCAAAAATAATTGTTTTTATTGAACCAAATTATTAAAGTATTAAGTGTAAGAGTGAGAGAATTAATTATTTAAAATAGACTTTTAAAAGTAATCAAACACACTGAATTGGAGTGTTTTCTTGAGATTCAACCATACAAGATATTGAAACAATACAAAGCTGACTAAAAATAGATGCCTAATTTTATATGGGAAATTTTTGAAGAAGAAGGGAACATAATTTATATTTCCCTTTGCAAGTAAGAACTATCTATTATACTTGACACTATATTCACATGTGATAAGTAATTGCAAGCAATGGCTCTGAATATGCTGATTGCTGCCCAATTCTTCTTTCTCAGTTGAAATTCTTGAGTTAAGGGAAAAAATCATATATAATCTAAATGATGGAACCAATGTAATATGAAGTTACAAAATTACTATTTAAAATGTTTGTGTTAGAGTATAGTATCATTCAGGATGGATTTGAGTAGGCTCCATAATATTTACAGTGATGACTAGTCCATGAAAAGTGACATAAAAGACAACATCAGAGATATGTGGGGAGAGAGAGAGAGAGAGACAGAGAGACAGACAGACACACAGAGAGACAGAGAGAGAGAGGGCATAGTTGTTAAACAGTTAAGGACAATAGATGGTAAGCATGAGACTGATATCTTCCAAATATTGAAACAACATGGGCAATTTTTAAGTACATTCAAGCAGCTTTTTTTCATGGAAGATTTATGGGAGGGCATGAATGAAAACTCATACAAGAAGGCTTGGATGGCTAGCAGTCTACATCAGTGGAGATGGAAGTATCCATACCTTCATGGATCCATATGGTATCACAGAGGGGAGACACACAAATATGCATATAGATATATGTACATATATGGATACGTGTGTGTGTGTGTGTGTGTGTGTGTATGCCTGTCCATACCACCATGGTTCATTTTAAGAAACTAATAAATTATAGAATCATGGAAGGGCTGCGTGTTTGTGTAGTCTCCCTTAGTAAAATGTAAGCTCCTTTGAAAGCAGAGATTTATTTTGCTTTTGTCTTTGTATTACCAGGGCTTAGAACACAGTGACAGTAGCTAAGAGGCACAATGGAGACAGTGTTAGATCTAACTCAGGTAAACTTGAGTCATTCTGACACAGATGCTTGTTAGCTTTTGACCCTGAGAAAGACACTTAAACCTCCATATTCCTTAGTTTCCTCATCTGTGAAATGGGGATAGTAATAACATCTAACTCCCAGAGTTATTGTGAGGATAAAATGAGATATTTGTGAAGTGCTTTATAAAAATTAAGGTGAAATATAAGTACAATTTATTATTAGCAACCATTTCCTAAATATGTCTTATTGCAATGCTTGCTTATTGCTTAAATGCTCATATATACAGTATTTTTGATGTCATAAAAGGAGAACAAGAATTAAAAAAAAAGAAAATTAGCTTGTGGTGTGATGGAAAGGATGCTGAACTGAAATTCTTAAGATTTGGGAGCAGATCATATTTCTCTTAATTGGTACTTAAGCAACTTTGGGCAAGCTGCTTTATATCTCTGAGCCTTAGTTGTGTAAAATGGGTACTTGGACTGGATGGCCTTGAACATCCTTTACAATTCTAAGTCTATGAACCTATATTAGTGTTTTAATACCTGCCAAAAATTACTGCAAGGTTGTAAGAGAGAGGGAAGTCAGTAAGACAGGGCTTCAGGAAGGGAAGATGGATTTCAGTTGAATAGTTAAGAATGGAAAAAGAGTAGTAGCAAGAAAACATTAAGAAAAAAAATAATTTGCTCAGGAAAAGAGACAGTGAACACTTGCTTCAGAAAAGACTGTTTTATTTGAACTTCACAGTGGAAGAAAAGAAAGTTGAAGAAAGCATTTGGAGAAATTAATATGTTGAAAGACCAAGTGGAAAAAAGCACATTATAGAAAGAACCAAAGTCCTGGAAGAGATAGGAAAGGAGGAGAATAAGCCCAAAATAATTGGAGGTGTTTGAAAGTGGTGGCAAGAGGAAAGAAAAGAGGGAGCTCAATTGAAACATTTAAAGAGAAGTGAAATATTTAAATATGGATAGCAAATAATAGTGAGATGGAACAGATATAGGATGCTAGTCAGAGAAGAATAGGCATACATAAATTCAGGGCTGGAAGGTACTTTGGAGTCCATTTACTCCAATATCCTCATTAACAAATAAGGAAACTGAGGGTCAAAGAGGTTTGGTGACTTGCCCATGGTTATGCAGGTAGTATATAGCAAAGGCAGTACCTGAAGCTAAATCTTCCTGATTCTAAGTTCAGCTGTCCATCCACTACGTGTCATCAGATCTAGATAAGGACAATGTAATACAGTACAAGGAAAGAACACTGACTATGAAATGGGGAATTTATTGCATGAAAAGGGATTGGGATTGGGGATCTTCACTGGAAAACTGGAACAATACAAAATGTGTCTGTTAGAAAGATATGAAGTGTATTTTGTGGGTGTTCAAATTCAAAACAAGAGTCCAAATAAAGTTCTCTTGGGCGGAAGGGGTGTCCTTCCCTTCACACAGCTCCAGCCCCTGCTTCCAAGTACAGAGAGGGGTCTGGGCAACAAAACCAACAAGGCGGGGTCCTTGGGGGTCCAAGGCACTTCATCCCACCCACCACAGTCACAAGTCCATCCTCCCCCTGGGTCCCAAACTGTGGGATGCAGCAAGGAAACACATTCAGTGCCCCTGCTTTGCTGCTCAGTTCTTATCTTTTCCTGTGGCTGAATTCCGAACTCCTGGGTTCCTTTTCCTCACGCAGGCGGCAGCTGCTTCTGGCTTCTGCCCAGGTCCCGATGCAGGCAGCTCACCATTCCTGCTCTCAGCTCAGTGAAGTCTGCATGCAGGCCATTCTTCTCTCCTGGTCCATGGCTCCACAGAGTCACAGCTACCACAACTGGGAAACAATTATCCCAGCCCCCATACTTTCCTTTTACTCTGCAGATCCTGTTCGTGACGCCATTTTGTAGCAGCAAGCACCCCAAGCATCCTCAGGGTTGCTGCCAACACAGGTTCTTGGATCTGCTTTGATAAAGGAAAGCAACTCAAAACGGGCTAACAAGCTTACTTTAATCAGTCAGATATGTATCGTTTACCTAGTTCAGGGGAAAAAGGTCAGTACCCTGAACTTCGGAGTATACAGACAGAATTATCAAGACAGAGAAACAGATCAAGTAGACAATTTCCAAACTGTCCAACCATTACATCCATACCAAATCAACATCTGGGTTTTTCAAAGCCGGGGGGCTCTCAACAATGGCTTCCCAGAGTCTCATCTGATCAAATCACAGAACACTTCTCAAAGTGAGCCCCAAAACAAAGCTACAAATCAGGGTTTATATAGCCTTCTCCTGGGGCTCAGAGAATGTAACAATCTTCTGGACCTACTGGCCAATCAAAAAGTATCTACTGAAAAACAAGCCTCCCACCCCAGGCTCCAGGTGCATTTTAGCCTAGGGGCAGGGAAGATCTTAAAAATTTACATTCCCATTACAACTGCATTAATCATGTGTATCAACTTCATGGCTACTGTAATGACTTTGGCTTTCTGGTTCTGGGACTTGGTTTCTGGTATTTGAATAAAGGTTTTGGTTCTGCCCTTTATGTGGAGAGTCTGCTACATTTTGTGATTCACAACTATACCAGCATATTTATAAACACTGTGGGTGTTGTGAATATTGCACTATTGTTACAATGACTGAACAAGATGTGGCACAAGATTGTAATGGAATATTATTGTGCTGTAAGAAATCACAAGAAGGATGGTTTCAGAAAAACCTGGAAGGACTTACATGAACTAATACAAAATGAAGTGAGAAGAACCAGGAAAATGTTGTACATTGCACAGAAGTATTGTGTGATGAAAAACTTTGAATGACTTAGCTACTCTCAGTAATACAATGATCCAAGACAATCCCAAATGACTCATGATGAAAAATGCTATCTGCCTTCAGAGAAAGAACTTATGTCATCTGAAAACAAGCTGAAGCAAAGCATTTTTCTCTCTTTCTTTCTTTCTTTCTTTCTTTCTTTCTTTCTTTCTTTCTTTCT